>NC_069508.1:108814602-108914602 GCF_027579735.1 Bombina bombina
AGCTACCTCTTAATAGCAGTCATGGAGGCTGATTTATTAAAGTGCGGACGGACATGATACGATAAAGCGTATCATATCCGCCGCACATCGATAAATTCCGACAGCATACGCTGTCGGCATTCATCATTGCAAAGCATTTATCATTGCACAAGAGGGATGTCAATCGTATAGGATCGGGCGGATTGTTGTCCGCAGCCTAAGAGCAGGCGAACCTGCTATGGAGCAGCGGCCTTTAGACCACTGCTTCAGAACTATTGTTTTCGGCAAGCCTGAAGGAAACAGGGGCATCAAGCTCAATTCGGAGCTTAATAATTTGGCCCCATGATATGCTGCCTCTCAAATCTGTTCTTTCTCATTTACATTCAATGTCCCTTTAAATATGTTAGGTTTTTAGAAAATTAGAAAATCCGAAAATGTATGTTGCAAATGACACTTAAAGGGACAGACATTTTTAAATACTATTTTGCTATTGTCCCATTAATGGATCTGTACTTAAAGTGGCCTTTTAGGAACATGAAAAAAGATGCTCATAAAGACAAATGACTAAACTGGAATGTATAAAATAGAGGTAACTAATTTGCACATCTAGTTTTTCACATAAAATGCAAGAGATAGCATAAATTGAATGTAAAAAAAATGTAATTGTGTTTTAACCCCTTTTTGATGTCTGCTACCCTGTACGTCAGCCATCCCAAGGTGCTTCCAAGGCTGTAGGAGCGGGGGTCTCACCGTAAGTGTCAAGACCACATGATTTATCCATGCCTCATTGTTGGCCATGGCCAACAGCCTTGGAAGGGTTTTGCATTAGTCATCATACTGTGTATGGTGGCTGGCACTCAGCATTAATAGTTTAATAAGAATTAATATTACTGAAATAAAAATAATTTAAATCAAAATATTACATTTAAAAAATCTCATAATTAACGGCTACTGTAAAATTACCTTTAAGGTTTACCCACTGATTTATTTTATCATTTAAATTAGCTAATTTTACCTGTTAAAATCACCACCTATACATACAATTTCATTACTGCAGTATTTTCTAATGTAAACAAGAGGCAGCAGCAGAGATTAACCTCTCAGTAGTGGTGGTAGAGAGAGCCCAGCTAATTTGAAAGGGAGTTCCCACAACTGCTTTTTAATTCAATGAATTCTAATCAGATTCTTGCCTAACCTAAGTGCATTTTCCCTTTAAATGTCCTCGCAAAATACAAACTCTTCAAAGATATTTGTTTTTTTTTCTATTCTTCTTTAATGCTCAAAGCTCTGATCCATGACTAAAAGTACTTTAAATGATCCGCTGAATCCAGCAACTGCCTGAGCCTTGTTTGAGAACCAGTGCTATGAGTGCTTAAATGTTATTAGCTACACATACAGGCTGGATATTTTTTTGAGTGTGTATTTCTCTTGCATAATATACTCAGTATACATTTAAAAATAGTATTCTTTCCTAGATTATATATCAAATAGCCATGGATGCTTATTTGTGACATTTATTGTATCTATTGTAACTCTCTGACTTTTCCAGTTCCTTAAAGTGATAGTAAACACTTTGTAATATATGCTTAAAGAGATATTAAACTCAAATGTATTTATTTAATGATTCAAATAGAGCATGCGATTTAAAGCATCTTTCTAATTTACTCCTATTATCAATTTCTTTCATGTAATTAGCAAGAGTCCATGAGCTAGTGACGTATGGGATATACATTCCTACCAGGAGGGGCAAAGTTTCCCAAACCTTAAAATGCCTATAAATACACCCCTCACCACACCCACAATTCAGTTTTACAAACTTTGCCTCCTATGGAGGTGGTGAAGTAAGTTTGTGCTAGATTCTACGTTGATAAGCGCTCCGCAGCAGGTTGGAGCCTGGTTTTCCTCTCAGCGTGCAGTGAATGTCAGAGGGATGTGAGGAGAGTATTGCCTATTTGAATGCAATGATCTCCTTCTACGGGGTCTATTTCATAGGTTCTCTGTTATCGGTCGTAGAGATTCATCTCTTACCTCCCTTTTCAGATCGACGATATACTCTTATATATATACCATTACCTCTGCTGATTTTCGTTTCAGTACTGGTTTGGCTTTCTACAACATGTAGATGAGTGTCCTGGGGTAAGTAAGTAAGCTTATTTTCTGTGACACTCTAAGCTATGGTTAGGCACTTTTTATAAAGTTCTAAATATATGTATTCAAACATTTATTTGCCTTATTTTCAGACAGTCAGTTTCATACTTAGGATAAATGCATTTGTTTCAATCATTTTTTCTTACCTTAAAAAATTTGACTTTTTCCCTGTGGGCTGTTAGGCTCGCGGGGGCTGAAAATGCTTCATTTTATTGCGTCATTCTTGGCGCGGACTTTTTTGGCGCAAAATTTTTTTTCTGTTTCCGGCGTCATACGTGTCGCCGGAAGTTGCGTCATTTTTTGACGTTTTTTTGCGTCAAAAGTGTCGGCGTTCCGGATGTGGCGTAATTTTTGGCGCCAAAAGCATTTAGGCGCCAAATAATGTGGGCGTCTTTTTTTGGCGCTAAAAAATATGGGCGTCATTTTTGTCTCCACATTATTTAAGTCTCATTATTTATTGCTTCTGGTTGCTAGAAGCTTGTTCACTGGCATTTTTTTCCCATTCCTGAAACTGTCATTTAAGGAATTTGATCAATTTTGCTTTATATGTTGTTTTTTCTTTTACATATTGCAAAATGTTCCACGTTGCAACTGAGTCAGAAGATACTTCAGGAAAATCGCTGCCCAGTGCTGGAGCTACCAAGCTAAGTGTATCTGCTATAAACTTTTGGTATCTGTTTCTCCAGCTGTTGTTTGTATTGCATGTCATGACAAACTTATTAATGCAGATAAAATTTCCTTTAGTACTGTTACATTACCTGTTGCTGTTCTGTCAACATCTAATTTTCAGAGTGTTCCTGATAACATAAGAGATTTTATTTTTTAAATCCATTAAGAAGGCTATGTCTGTTATTTCTCCTTCTAGTATACATAAAAGTCTTTTAAAACTTCTCTTTTTTCAGATGAATTTTTAAATGAACATCATCATTCTGATACTGATAATGGTTCTTCTGGTTCAGAGGTTTCTGTCTCAGAGGTTGATGCTGATAAATCTTTGTATTTGTTCAAGATGGAATTTATTCGTTCTTTACTTAAAGAAGTATTAATTGCATTAGAAATAGAGGATTCTGGTCCTCTTGATACTAAATCTAAACGTTTAAATAAGGTTTTTAAATCTCCTGTAGTTATTCCAGAAGTATTTTCTCTCCCTGATGCTATTTCTGAAGTAATTTCCAGGGAATGGAATAATTTGGGTAATTCATTTACTCCTTCTAACGTTTAAGCAATTATATCCTGTGCCATCTGACAGATTAGAGTTTTGGGACAAAATCTCTAAGGTTAATGGGGCTGTCTCTACTCCTGCTAAACGTACTACTATTCCTATGGCAGATAGTACTTCATTTAAGGATCCTTTAGATAGGAAAATTGAATCCTTTCTAAGAAAAGCTTACTTATGTTCAGGTAATCTTCTTAGACCTGCTATATTTTTAGCGGATTTTGCTGCAGCTTCAACTTTTTGGTTAGAAGTTTTAGCGCAACAAGTAACAGTTCATAATTTTATAGCATTATTATTATTCTATAACATGCTAATAATTTTATTTGTGATACCAACTTTTGATATCATTAGAGTTGATGTCAGGTATATGTTTCTAGCTATTTTAGCTAGAAAAGCTTTATGGCTTAAAACTTGGAATGCTGATATGTCTTCTAAGTCAACTTTGCTTTCCCTTTCTTTCCAGGGTAATAAATTATTCGATTTTCAGTTGGATTCTATTATCTCAACTGTTACTGGAGGGAAGGGAACTTTTTTACCAAAGGATAAAAAATCTAAAGTAAATTTAGGTCTATTAATCACAACAAGGAACGAAAGCCTGATCCTTCATCCTCGGGAGCGGTATCAGTTTGGAAACCATTTCCAGTTTGGAATATATCCAAGCCTTATAGAAACCTATAGCCAGCTCCTAAATACCCATGAAGGTGCGGCCCTCATTCCAGCTCAGCTGGTATGGGGCAGTTTACGTTTTCTTCAAGGAAATTTGGATCAATTCCGTTCACAATCTCTGGTTTCAGAACATTGTTTCAGAAAGGTACAGAATTGGCTTCAAGTTAAGGCCTCCTGCAAAGAGATTTTTTTCTTTCCCGTGTCCCAGTAAACACAGCAAAAGCTCAGCATTTCTGAAATGTGTTTCAGATCTAGAGTTGGCTGGAGTAATTATGCCAGTTCCAGTTCTGGAACAGGGGCTGGGGTTTTATTCTATCTCTTCATTGTACCAAAGAAGGTCAATTCCTTCAGACCAGTTCCGGATCTATCTATTGAATCGTTATGTAAGGATACGAACATTCAAGATGGTAACTGTAGGACTATCCTGCCTTTTGTTTAGCAAGGGCATTATGTGTCTACAATAGATTTACAGGATGCATATCTGCATATTCCGATTCATCCAGATCACTTTTAGTTTCTGAGATTCTCTTTTTAGACAAGCATTACCAGTTTTGTGGCTCTACCGTTTGGCCTAGCGTCAGCTCCAAGAATTTTTTTCAAAGGTTCTCGGTGCCCTTCTGTCTGTAATCAGAGAACAGGGTTTTGGTATTTCCTTATTTGGACGATATCTTGGTACTTGCTCAGTCTTCACATTTTCGCAGAATCTCATACGAATCGACTTGTGTTGTTTCTTCAAGATCATGGTTGGAGGATCAATTTACCATTCAGTTCATTGTTTCCTCAGACAAGGGTAACCTTTTTAGGTTTCCAGATAGATTCAGTGTCTATGACTCTGTCCTTGTCAGATAAGAGAAGTTTAACATTGTTATCAGCTTGTCAAAACCTTCAGTCACAATCATTCCCTTTGGTAGCCTTATGCATGGAAATTTTTAGGTCTTAGGACTGCCGCATCGGATGCGATCTCCTTTGCTCGTTTTCACATGCGATCTCTTCAGCTCTGTATGCTGAACCAGTGGTGCAGGGATTACACAAAGATATTTCAATTAATATCTTTAAACCAATTATACGACACTCTCTGACATGGTGGACAGTTCACCATCGTTTAGTTCAGGGGGCTTCTTTGTTCTTCCGACCTAGACTATATCTCAACAGATGCAAGTCTTACAGGTTGGGGAGCTGTGTGGGGGTCTCTGACGGCACAAGGGGTTTGGGAATCTCAGGAGGTGAGATTACCGATCAATATTTTTGAACTCCGTGCAATTTTCAGAGCTCTTCAGTCTTGGCCTCTTCTGAAGAGAGAGTTGTTCATTTGTTTTCAGATAGACAATGTCACAGCTGTGGCATACATCAATCATCAAGGAGGGACTCACAGTCATCTGGCTATGAAAGAAGTATCTCGAATTTTGGTTTGGGCGGAATCCAGCTCCTGTCTAATCTCTGCGGTTCATATCCCAGGTATAGACAATTGGGAAGCGGATTATCTCAGTCGCCAAACGTTGCATCCGGGCGAATGGTCTCTTCGCCCAGAGGTATTTCTTCAGATTGTTCAAATGTGGGAACTCCCAGAAATAGATCTGATGGCTTCTCATCTAAACAAGAAACTTCCCTGGTATCTGTCCAGATCCCGGGATCCTCGGGCGGAAGCAGTGGATACATTATCACTTCCTTGGAAGTATCATCCTGCCTATATCTTTCCGCCTCTAGTTCTTCTTCCAAGAGTATTCTCCACCTGCTGGTAGCTCCAGCATGGCCTCACAGGTTTTGGTATGCGGATCTTGTCCGGATGGCCTCTTGCCAGCTGTGGACTCTTCCGTTAAGACCAGACTTTCTGTCGCAAGGTCCTTTTTTCCATCAGGATCTCAAATCCTTAAATTTTAAGGTATGGAGTTTGAACGCTTGATTCTTGGTCAAAGAAGGTTTCTCTGACTCTGTGATTAAATACTATGTGACAGGCTCGTAAATCTGTATCTAGAGAGATATATTATAGAGTCTGGAAGACTTATATTTCTTAGTGTCTTTCTCATCATTTTTTCCTGGCATTCTTTTTGAATACCGAGAATTTTTCAGTTTCTTCAGGATGGTTTAGATAAAGGTTTGTCCGCAAGTTCCTTGAAAGGACAAATCTCTGCTCTTTCTGTTCTTTTTCACAGAAAGATTGCTAATCTTCCTGATATTCATTGTTTTGTACAAGCTTTGGTTTGTATAAAACCTGTCATTCAGTCAATTTCTCCTCCTTGGAGTTTGAATTTGGTTCTGGGGGCTTTTCAAGCTCCTCCTTTTGAACCCATGCATTCTTTGGTCGTTATATTACTTTCTTGGAAAGTTTTGTTTCTTTTGGCCATCTCTTCTGCCAGAAGAGTCTCTGAATTATCTGCTCTTTCTTGTGAGTCTCCTTTTCTGATTTTTCATCAGGATAGGGCGGTGCTGCGAACTTCTTTTGAATTTTTTACCTAAGGTTGTGAATTCTAACAACCTTAGTAGAGAAATTGTGGTTCCTTCATTATGTCCTAATCCTATGAATTCTAAGGAGAAATCATTGCATTCTTTGGATGCTGTTAGAGCTTTGTATTATTATGTTTAAGCTACTAAGTCTTTCCGAAAGACTTCTAGTCTATTTGTCATCTTTTCCGGTTCTAGAAAAGGCCAGAAAGCTTCTGCCATTTCTTTGGCATCTTGGTTGAAATCTTTATTTCATCATGCCTATGTCGAGTCGGGTAAAATTCCGCCTCGAAGGATTTCAGTTCATTCTACTAGGTCAGTTTCTACTTCCTGGGCGTTTAGGAATGAAGCTTCGATTGATCAGATTTGCAAAGCAGCAACTTGGTCCTCTTTGCATACTTTTTCAATTCTACCATTTTGATGTGTTTTCTTCTTCTGAAGCAGTTTTTGGTAGAAAAGTACTTCAGGCAGCGGTTTCAGTTTGAATCTTCTGCTTATGTTTTTCATTAAACTTTATTTTGGATGTGGATTATTTTCAGCAGGAATTGGCTGTCTTTATTTTATCCCTCCCTCTCTAGTGACTCTTGTGTGGAAAGATCCACATCTTGGGTAGTCATTATCCCATACGTCACTAGCTCATGGACTCTTGCTAATTACATGAAAGAAAACATAATTTATGTAAGAACTTACCTGATAAATTCATTTCTTTCATATTAGCAAGAGTCCATGAGGCCCGCCCTTTTTTGTGGTGGTTATGATTTTTTTGTATAAAGCACAATTATTCCAATTCCTTATTTTATATGCCTTCGCACTTTTTTCATATCACCCCACTTCTTGGCTATTCGTTAAACTGAATTGTGGGTGTGGTGAGGGGTGTATTTATAGGCATTTTAAGGTTTGGGAATCTTTGCCCCTCCTGGTAGGAATGTATATCCCATACGTCACTAGCTCATGGACTCTTGCTAATATGAAAGAAATGAATTTATCAGGTAAGTTCTTACATAAATTATGTTTTTTCTTCATTCTCTTGGTATCTTTATTTGAAAGAGCAGGAATGTAAGCTTAGTAGTCAGCACATTTTTGGTTTACCACCTGAGTAGCGCTTGCTGATTGGTGGCTACATTTAGCCACAAAAAATAGAATTACAACTACATTTAGCCCCCAATCAACAAGTGCTACCTAGGTTCTGAACCAAAAATGGGCAGGCTCCTAAACTTACATTTCTGCTTTTCACATAAAGATTCCAAGAGAATGAAGTAAAAATTATGATAGGAGTAAATTAGAAAGTTGCTTAAAACTGCATGATCTATCTGAATCATGAAATAAAAATGTGGGTTTCATGTCCCTTTAAAGGGAGATGAAACCCTACATTTTTCTTTCATGATTTAGAAATGTAAACAATTTTCTTATACTTTTATTATCTAATTTTCTTAATTCTCTAAGTATCCTCAAAGTATCCTTTGTTGACAGAGCAGTAATATAGTACTGGCTGCTAGCTGAAAGCCAATGACAATTAGTGATGTTGCGAACAGTTCGCCGGAGAACAGTTCCCGGCGATCATAGCTTGTTCGCGTTCGCCGCGGAGGGCGAACATATGCGATGTTCGATCCGCCCCCTATTCATCATCATTGAGTAAACTTTGACCCTGTACCTCACAATCTGCAGACACATTTCAGCCAAGCAATCAGCAGCAGACACTCCCTCCCAAACCCTCCCAGCTCCTGGGCAGCAGCCATTTTAGATTCATTCGGATACTGCATTCTTAGTGAGAGGAGGGATAGTGCTGCTGCTGCTGATTTTATAGGGAAATTGATAGCTAGGCTAGTGTATTCAGTGTCCACTACAGTCCTGAAGGACTCATCTGATCTCTGCTGTAAGGACAGCACCCCAAAAAAGCCCTTTTTAGGGCTAGAACATCAATCGTTTTTGTTTTTGTTTTTTTTTCTTTGTAATCTAATTGCATTTGCCTGCCTGTCAGCTTGTGTCAGGCTCACAGCATATACTGTGCCTAATTGCTCAGTGCCACCACTCATATCTGGTGTAACATTAGTGTAAATTTAAAAAAAAAAAACTTTTACATCAGTCTGCTAGTGTAATCTAATTTCAGTTGCTATCAGGCCAGCCTGCCACTGCCAGCCAGTGTGTCAGGCTCACAGCATATACTGTGCCTACTTCCTCAGTGCCACCACTCATATCTGTTGTAACATTAGTGTAAATTTTTTTAAAGAAAACTTTTACATCAGTCTTCTAGTGTAATCTAATTTCAGTTGCCAGGCCAGCCTGCCACTGCCAGCCTGTGTGTCAGGCTCACAGCATATACTGTGCCTACTTCCTCAGTGCCACCTCTCATATCTGGTGTAACATTAGTGTAAATTTAAAAAAAAAAAACTTTTACATCAGTCTGCTAGTGTAATCTAATTTCAGTTGCCAGGCCAGCCTGCCACTGCCAGCCTGCGTGTCAGGCTCACAGAATATACTGTGCCTACTTCCTCAGTGCCACCAGTCATATCTGGTGTAACATTAGTGTCAATTTTTCGTATCTATCAAATGTATATTGCATCTATTGATCTATGTAATCTATGTATCTATCAAATCTATCTATCTGGTGGTCGTGCAAATGGACTGTTTGCGGTTGTTTGCGGTGCGTTACACAGGGAGTTTGGTCTGTCACTGTGAAGCGGACGTAACCCTTACACTACCTGATCGATACAACATCATACCTGATGTTTTAAAGCACGTTATTTCAAACAATTTAGGAATGTTAGGTGATTTATGCCCTTTATGGCTTAAAACCAGACTCTGCATCAACTATGTAATTTTCCATGGGAGTTTTGGCATGGATCCCCCTCCGGCATGCCACAGTCCAGGTGTTAGTCCCCTTTAAACAACTTTTCAATCACTATTGTGGCCAGAAAGAGTCCCTGTTGGTTTTAAAGTTCGCCTGCCTATTGAAGTCAATGGCGGTTCGCCGGGTCTCAAACAGTTGCGGAAGTTCAAGTCCGCCGTTTGTAAACCGAAATTTTTAGGTTTGCGACATCACTAATGACAATAGGCATATATGTGCAGCTACCAATCAGCAGCTCCTGAGCCTACCTACATACACTTTTTAAGAAAGGATACTGAGGGAATGAAACAAATTAGATGATATAAAGTTATTTAAAATAACGAAAGAACAAATTGTGTTTTATGTCCCTTTAATTAAGCATAGTAAAACAACTTATACTATCATATACTACCATTTTTTATTTTACCCCTTTTTCCTGTACTTTAAGACTAAAAGATGTGAATTTTTTATCCCTGAAAACTAAAGGAGCATATGCAAGGCTTCACAAGCCTAACCTTTCTATATATAAATCCCTGATTTGCAGCTTTCTATCTTATCATTTCTGCTGAAGCAAAACTATGGAATATTTTTTAACACAATAATGACAAGCCCAGCCATCTCCATATTCAAGTCTAGATTGGCTCCTTCAAATAAGGAAATTGGTGAGTGAAGTTTGAGCATTGAAAAACAATGACAGGAAACAAAATGTTAATCTGTTCTATTAACATTAAGGCTCTGCTGATATGTTAATCTATTGGACGACTGCAGAAACATGCTATAATTAAAGGTATTTACTGTCCCTTTAAAGGACCACTTAACACATTAGGCTTGCACAATAAAAAGACTAAGCAAAAGCACTTACGGCAAGATTACGAGTTGTGCGTTAGGGTAAAAAAGCAGCGTTAAGAGGTCCAAACGCTGCTTTTTTACGCCCGCTGGTATTACGAGTTTTGAAGGTTTAGGCATTACCGCAAAACGACTTACGTAAACTTCGTAAAGTCTTTTTTCTATGGGACTTCCATAGAGCCGTTATTACGAGTCTGTCCTGAGAGGCCAAAAAGTGAGCGGTACAGCCTACCCTGTCAAGATCCCTAAAAGTCAGTAGTTAAGAGTTTTATGGTACAAAGCTGTAGCATAAAACTCATAACTAAAGTGCTAAAAATTACACTAACACCCATAAACTACCTATTAACCCCTAAACCGAGGCCCTCCCGCATCGCAAACACTATAATAAAATTTTTAACCCCTAATCTGCCGCTCCGGACACCGCCGCCACCTACATTATATTTATGAACCCCTAATCTGCTGCCCCCAACATCGCCAACACCTACATTATATTTATTAACCCCAATCTGCCGCCCCCAATGTCGTCGCAACCTACCTACATTTATTAACCCCTAATCTGAAACCCCCAACGTCGACACCACTATATTAAAGTTATTAACCCCTAAACCTAAGTCTAACCCTAAACCTAACACCCACTAACTTAAATATAATTTAAATAAGTCTAAATAAATATTCCTATCATTAACTAAATTATTCCTATTTAAAACTAAATACTTACCTATAAAATAAAACCTAAGCTAGCTACAATATAACTAATAGTTACATTGTAGCTAGCTTAGGGTTTATTTTTATTTTACAGGCAAGTTTTTATTTATTTTAACTAGGTAGAATAGTTATTAAATAGTTATTAACTATTTACTAACTACCTAGCTAAAATAAATACAAAAGTACCTGTAGTTTAAAACCTAACCTAAGTTACAATAACACCTAACAGTACACTACAATTAAATATATTAAATACAATTACCTACATTTAAATTAAATTAGCTAAAGTACAAAAAAACAAACACTAAATTACAGCAAATAATAAACAAATTACAGATATGTAAACTAATTACACCTAATCTAATAGCCCTATTAAAATATAACCCCCCCAAAAATAAAAAAAAACCCTAGCCTAAACTAAACTACCAATAGCCTTTAAAAGGGCCTTTTGCAGGGCATTGCCCCAAAGTAATCAGCTCTTTTACCTGTAAAAAAACCCCACAAACAACCCCCCAACATAAAACCCACCACCCACACAACCAAGCCCCCAAATAAAATACTATCTAAAAAAACCTAAGCTCCCCATTGCCCTGAAAAGGGCATTTGGATGGGCATTGCCCTTAAAAGGGCAGTTAGCTCTATTGCAGCCCAAAGTCCCTAACCTAAAAATAAAACCCACTCAATACACCCTTAAAAAACCTAACACTAACCCCCTGAAGATCAACTTACCAGGAGAAATCTTCATCCAAGCTGGGCAGAAGTCCTCAACGAAGCCGGGAGAAGTCTTCATCCAAGCCGGGCGAAGGAAGTGGTCCTCCAGACGGGCAGAAGTCTTCATCCAGATGGCATCTTCTATCTTCATCCATCCGGCGCAGAGCGGGTCCATCTTCAAGACATCCGAAGCGGAGCATCCTCTTCATCCGACAACTAAAGCTGAATGAAGGTACCTTTAAGTGATGTCATCCAAGATGGCGTCCCTTAGATTCCGATTGGCTGATAGAATTCTTTCAGCCAATCAGCCAATAGGATTTTTTCTACCTTAATTTCGAATTCTAACAGCCAATCGGAATTTAAGGGACGCCATCTTGGATGACGTCACTTAAAGGTACCTTCATTCAGCTTTAGTCGTTGGATGAAGAGGATGCTTTGCATCGGATGTCTTGAAGATGGACCCGCTCCATGCCGGATGGATGAAGATAGAAGATGCCATCTGGATGAAGACTTTTGCCCGTCTAGAGGACCACTTTGCCCGGCTTGGATGAAAACTTCTCCCGGCTTCGTTGAGAACTTCGGCCCAGCTTGGATGAAGACTTCTCCCGGTAAGTTGATCTTCAGGGGGTTAGTGTTCATTTTTTTTAAGGGTGTATTGGGTGGGTTTTACTTTTAGGTTAGGGACTTTGGGCTGCAATAGAGCTAACTGCCCTTTTAAGGGCAATGCCCATCCAAATGCCCTTTTCAGGGGGGTTTTATTTGCTGGGTTGGTTGTGTGGGTGGTGGGTTTTACTGTTGGGGGGGTTGTTTGTATTTTTTTTTACAGGTAAAAGAGCTGATTACTTTGGGGCAATGCCCCACAAAAGGCCCTTTTAAGGGCTATTGGTAGTTTAGTTTAGGCTAGGATTTTTTTTTATTTTGGGGGGGCTTTTTTTATTTTAATAGGGCTGTTAGATTAGGTGTAATTAGTTTAAATATCTGTAATTTGTTTATTATTTTCTGTAATTTAGTGTTGGTTTGTTTTTGTACTTTAGCCAATTTAATTTATTTAATTGTATTTCATTTAGTTAATGTATTTAATTATAGTGTAGTGTTAGGTGTTATTGTAACTTAGGTTAGGTTTTATTTTACAGGTACTTTTGTATTTATTTTAGCTAGGTAGTTATTAAATAGTTAATAACTATTTAATAACTATTCTACCTAGTTAAAATAAATACAAAGTTGCCTGTAAAATAAAAATAAACCCTAAGCTGGCTACAATGTAACTATGTTATATTGTAACTAGCTTAGGGTTTATTTTATAGGTAAGTATTTAGTTTTAAGTAGGAATTATTTAGTGAATTGCAGTAATTTTATTTAGATTTATTTACATTATATTTAAGTTAGGGGGGTTAGGGTTAGGCTTAGACTTAAGTTTAGGGGTTAATAACTTTATTATAGTGGTGGCGACATTGGGGGCGGCAGATTAGGGGTTAATAAATGTAGTTAGGTTGCGGCGACATTTGGGGCAGCAGATTAGGGGTTAATAAATATAATGTAGGTGTCGGAGATGTTGGGGGCAGCAGATTAGGGGTTCATAAGTATAATGTAGGTGGCGGCGGTGTCCGGAGCGGCAGTTAATAACTATTTAATAACTATTCTACCTAGTTAAAATAAATACAAACTTGTCTGTAAAATAAAAATAAACCCTAAGCTAGATACAATGTAACTATTAGTTATATTGTAGCTAGCTTAAGGTTTATTTTACAGGTAAATATTTAGTTTTAAATAGGAATAATTTAGTTAATGATAGGAATATTTATTTTGATTTATTGTAATTATATTTAAGTTAGGGGGTGTTAGGGTAAGACTTAGGTTTAGGGGTTAATAACTTTAATATAGTAGCGGCGACGTTGGGGGCGGCAGATTAGGGGTTAATAAATGTAGGTAGGTTGCTTTAACATTGGGGGCGGCAGATTAGGGGTTAATAAATATAATGTTGGTTTCGGCGATGTTGGGGGCAGCAGATTAGGGGTTAATAAGTATAATGTAGGTGGCGGAGGTGTCCGGAGCGGCAGATTAGGGGTTAATAATATAATGCAGGTGTCGGCGATGTCAGGGGCGGCAGATTAGGGGTTAATAAGTATAAGATTAGGGGTGTTTAGACTCTGGTTCATGTTTGGGTGTTAGGTGTAGACATAAATTTTATTTCCCCATAGGAATCAATGGGGCTGCGTTAAGGAGCTTTACGCTGCTTTTTTTGCAGGTGTTAGACTTTTTTTCATCCGGCTCTCCCCGTTGAATCCTAAGGGGAAATCGTGCACGAGCACGTACGACCAGCTCACCGCTGACTTAAGCAGCGCTGGTATTGGAGTGCGGTAATGAACAAAATTTTGCTCAACGCTCACTTCTTGTCTTTTAACGACCGGTTTCTGAAAACTCGTAATACCAACGCTGCAGGTAAGTGAGTGGTGAGGGAAAACTGCTCGCTAGCACCGCACAGCCTCTAACGCAAAACTCGTAATCTAGGCCATAGTTTCTTAGTTTGAATTTCATTTTTTTCAGAAAAATGTCAGTTATTTGCACTTTCCTTCCTAATACATCATGTGACATCCATCAGCCAATAACAAAATGCACATACATCTGCCTTGTAAATCTTGCACATGCTCAGTAGGAGCTGGTGTCTCAGAAAGTGTGCATATAAAACGATTATGCACATTTAGATAAAGAAAATGAAGTGGAAAGTTCTTTAAAATTGTGATCTATCTGAATCATCATGAAAGTTTAATTTTGACGACTTTTCCTTTAAGCTGTCTTATAATGAGGATTTAAAATGTTCCCTTAACTCATCAATATCACTGTATGCTGTGTAAGATGGGACCTCCCAATAGAGCTGTATTGGAAGAATCATAATATGCTTGTATAGAGAAATCAGGATATAATGTACCGCAATAATGAGCTTCTGTTCTTACTGAATCTTTCATTGCTCTCAGATTTGGATGGGATTGCATTCTGCAGTTTGATTATAAACACACACGCAGCTCCCTGCCAGAAATAGATTTTTTTTTGCTCATTAGTCCAAATTTTAAATTACATTGTTTTGCATTACACATTTAACACATATCAGATAGTTCCCAGATATTCCATATTTAAATGTGTTTCCTGATATTGTTCAAACATCAGTTGGATTAAAAATGTATGCTACGGTTAAACATGAAACGCGTTAAGAACACATTAAACTGACAATGGAAAGAAATGCAAGATTTAAAATGAAATAATATTTCAGGACTTGCATGGTTTCTCCCTTACCAAATACAATAACATAAATCACTCTGTACAGTCCAGTGTAAAGTGTACTCAATTATACATTTTACAAGTTGGAGTATATACATTTGTTTACAACTATCTTTTTTGCCTGTATTTTGTCATTTAAAATAGCTGCTTTTGCCTGTTAAAGGGACAGACAAGTCACAAAAAAACTTTCATGTTTTAAATAGGGCATGCAATTTTAAACAACTTCCCAATTTACTTTTATCACCAATTTGGATTTGTTCTCTTGGTATTCTTAGTTGAAAGCTAAAACTAGGAGGTTCATATGCTAATTTCTTAGACCTTGAAGACTGCCTCTAATCTGAATACATTTTGACCACTAGAGGGCATGAGTTCACATGTTTCATATAGATAACATTGAGCTCATGCACGTAAAGTGACCTAGGACTGAGCACTGATTGGCTAAACTGCATGCCTGTCAAAAGAACTGAAATAAGGGGGCAGTTAGTAGAAGCTTAGATACAAGGTAATCACAGAGGTAAAAAGTATATTAATATAACTGTGTTGGTTATGCAAAACTGGGGAATGGGTAATAAAGGGATTATCTTTCTTTTTAAACAACAAAAATTCTGGTGTTGACTGTCCCTTTAAATCCACCTCATATACTGAAAATGTCTATATAGTAGTACTCGTTAAAGAAAAGCTATGGAAACGAGAAACAGTGCATCCCCAGTGGGGAGGAGAGGTACAAACATGTTAATTGTTCCCTCTACGTTTTGGTTTTAGTGTATAGAATAAAAGATTAGATCAAGATTACTTTATGTATTTTGTTTTTTAAATATATTATTTTTATTATACAACTGGGAGATCTAAAGAACCAACCAAGGCATGTTACAAGTTATAAACAAATGTGTATATTATCATTAACAGATGTCCTCATTTTTTTTAACATTATTAATAAGCCCTTTGAGTATACATATTAAAACACAAAAGACTTACCCCAAAATTAAAACAAAATGGCCACTCTTGGACCAAAAACTGTATGAATGGAATGAGGCGGTAATAGAAGGGGGGTGGGAATATCCCCTGTACTTATTAAAACAAAATATGTATGTCTCTTTCAATAAATAATATATTGGCCACTCTTGGACAAGCTCAGCTATATAGAGGGAAATACAAGGGGAAAATATAGAAAAGGAAATGGCTACATTTGGACCCATGAACTAAAATGACACATCAATAGCATCATCTACAGTGAAAAGAGAGTAATAGATTTTGATTGAACAACAACAATTAGCATAGATTATTATAACTGCATAATGGAGGGAAATTATATAATAATGTTTTATTATTTAAAATACAGACCGGCCACCTACTTAGATTTTAGACCATCTTACATTTTTGTATTAGTTTGAGGATTAACTTGGGTTTTATTAGGCATGAACAGTTATTCAGTGTTGCATATCTAATGAGCATTATTATTAAAACACATAGAGAAAAATGAGTATACGTTTTTCCTAAAATCAAATTGGGTTATCAGTTTTAAAATTAAATAATAAAGCCAATTACGCAATTAGCTTCAAGAATATTAACATAGTTGTCTATGTGATAATATATTAAGTAGACACCTTAAACGCCTAGGCAGTATATATATATATATATATATATATATATATATATATATATATATATATTGTATATGTACCTAAAGACTGTTATTACACATATGGATAGTAGAGCAGGCTAAAATCTATACTATAATCATGTTTGTAACACGTCCGTCGGTGTCGCCAGTTGTGCTCTAAGGAATGTTGGCTGCGCGAGGCAAAGCTGCATCCCGGTGGATTCCGAAAATGGCAGGGTGTTGAAAGAATCCACGTGAATGCAGAAGGTGGATTCTTTCACCACCCTGCCATTTTTGGAATCCACCTGGATGCAGTGTAGGCAAACCCGAAGCCTAAAAAAAAAAAAAAACGCAACCGCCTGCACAAAGTATTAAAAAAAAAATAACCTCGGAAACAAAGTATTTACAAGCACCGAAACCGCAAACCCCCACATCGCAAAATAATAAAGTAATTAACCCCTAATCCACAAATAACATAATTAAAATGTTAACCCCTTAACCGCCAACCACATATCGCAATAAACCTAATTCACTTATTAACCCCTAAACCGACAAACCCCCACATCGCAATAAACCTAATTAACCTATTAACCCCTAAACCGACAAATCCCCACATCGCAATAAACCTAATTAACCTATTAACTCCTAAACCACCAAACCCCCACAATGCAAATAACTAATTTAATTGCTAAGCCCCCTAGCCTAACACCGCCTAAATTAACCCCAATACTAAGTTACACTTAAATAAAACCTAACATTAAATTACAAAAAAAAATCTAAAATTACAAAAAATAAAAAACTCTAAAATTACAGAAAAAGATAAACAAAATTATCAAAAATTAAAAAAAAATTAAACCTAATCCTTATAAAAATAAAAAGCCCCCCAAAATAAAAATACCCCCTAAACTAAACTAACAATAGCCCTTAAAAGGGCCTTTTGTAGGGCATAGCCCTAAGTTAAACAGCTCTCTTACAATAAAAAAATACTAAATCCCCCCACTAACAGTAAAAACTCCCCAAAATAAAAAAAAAACACTAAAAAATCCTAAACTACCCATTGTCCCTAAAGGGGCATTTGTATGGGCATTGCCCTTAAAAAGGCAATCAGCTCTTTTCCAGCCCATTTAATCCTTAATTTAAAAAAAAATCGTAACACTAAGTCCCAAATAGGTACTCACCGTTCCTGAAGTCCGGCGGAAAAGGTCTTCCAGGCGGCTCCATCATCTTCTATCTTCATCCAGAGCAAAGGTGGTACAGAGCGGAGGTGTGGGCTGGCTTCACAGATGTGTGGATCCTTGGCGGCGGTCCTCAGCGGTGTGGAGGCTCATCTTCATGCGATCGTCCATCGCACACTGAAGATTGAATGCAAGGTACCCCATATTTATTGGGGTACCTTGCATTCCAATTGGCTGAAATTTTGAAATCGGCCAATAGGATGAGAGCTACTGAAATCTTATTGGCTGATTTGAACAGCAATAGGATTTCAGTAGCTCTAATCCTATTGGCTGATTTAAAAATTTCAGCCAATAGGTATGCAAGGTACCCCAAATTGATTGCGGTACCTTGCATTTAATCTTCAGTGTACGATGGACATTGGATGAAGAGGAGCCTCTAAGGTCGCCGAGGAACGCCGCCGCTGCCGCCTTTAACCCTTCGGCTGCTAAGCCATTTCCCACCTGGGTGCTAATATTTTATTTTTTTATTATTATTTTTGATAACTTTTTTTAACTTTTTTATTTTTTTTTACAGACCCCCAAGACTTACACTGTTGAAAAGGTTAGGCGATTACCTTTCCAATAATGGGTCTTTGGAGTCTGTAACTGCTTAGATGCCTGAGATACAGGCTTCTAAGCAGCATGCCCCCTCCTCCTATACTTAACATTGTTAAGTATAAATAAAGTTGTGCGGTGACGTCATCACGTAATTGCGCGTGACATCACCGCGCATCACGTGAAGCCCCGGCAATGCCTGTCACTCTACAGGCATGATCGCCGGGGTAGGAGCAGCAAGAAGCCCCCAGATCTCCCTCAAGGTGGGAGAGTGCTAGTGACGGCTCTGAGCTGTCATTAGCACCAGAGTGAGAAACTCTGTGACGGCTCAGAGCCGTCATTAGCACTCAATGGGTTAAGGAACACCGCTGTGGATCCACACATCAGGAAAGACAGCTCCGCACCTCCACTTTGTATTTTTATTTTTGGGGTGGCTTCTTTTTTTTTTTTTAGAGTTTTTTTTGGGCTGGAAAAGAGCTGATTGCCCTTTTAAGGGCAGTAAAAGATCTGAATGTCCTTTTAAGGGCATTGCCCATACAAATGCCCATTTTGGGGCAATGGGTAGTTTAGTTTTCTTTAGTGTTAGTTTTTTTTTATTTTGGGGGTTTTGTTGGTGGTGGGTCTTCCTGTTAGGGGGTAATTGGTAATTTGTTTGGGTAAAATAACTGTTTCACTTAGGGCAATGCCCTACAAATGCCCTTTTAAGGGCTATTGGTTGTTTAGTATTAGATTAGGCGGTGTTTTATTTTTGGGGGGATTTTTTATAGGGGTATTAGTTTTAAGTTTACATTTTTTTTTATTTTGGATAGCTTTGTTTATTTTTTTCTGTAAGTTTACGTTTACAAGTTTGCGTAATTTTAACTTTTGGGTCTATAAATAGACTGCCCTCTGGGCAGGCTTATCGCCTAGTAAATAAATAAAACAGATGGATGGCTGACTAAATAAGTGGGATTCAAACTATTAGATCCCAAGCTACCACTTGAACACCAGCCAACCTTCCTGAGGAATTGCCACGGGTTGGGCGGTCTGGCATGCTGCACCCCCCCCCATAGCTATTGAGTGTCCTGGTATTAGGGGACAATATTATCTCTGCTAATGGACCAACAAAAACTCTAATTGGGTATTGCTCAGCATTACACATAAATAATTCCATTTAAGGTAGGTGCAAAGCCAGAAGTACAAATTGTAAATACTTACAAAGAAAGTAAATGCTCAAAATCAGAGCATTCAGAAAATGGAGCTTTAGCCTCTTTAAAACGAAAATTAATTTTGGGCATGCCAAATCACTGAAAGTTACATTTCTTGCCTTAGACTTTCTATAGTGCCCTTTAAATGTATTTGATGGCTATCAATATATTCCATTTGCGGTTGGGGTGCGTTAACAACTTATGTGTATTTGTTTTTAATCATTTTTTCTTATATCTTTATTTTTATACTTCAATATACACTTATAATGCAAACAGTTCCGTTTTCCAACTCTGCATTATCTTCTTGTAATATTTGAAGTGTGCAGTACTCCAGACATTCTAAATGCTTTTATCTGCCAATGGACCGCTCTGACATCCCAGTCGATTGCCTAGACCAGGGGTCAGCAACCTTTGCTCTCCAGCTGCCTAAGCATCATGGGTAATGTACTTCTAAAACATCTGGAGAGCCAAGGTTGCTGACCTCTGGCCTAGACACACCCTCAATCCCATCCATCATTCACCAGTAACTCCACTCTTCCTGACATAGCTCAGCCTACAGAATTCATTACCTAAAAGGACCACTCAATGTAGTAGAATTGCATATTTAACAAGTACATAATAAAAAAAAAAATGTAATAGCACTTACTCTAAATTTCAAATAAGCAGTAGATTTTTTTTCTGACAAATGTATTTTTTCTCCCATATTCCAGACTTCTCTATCATGTGACAGACATCAGCCAATCACAGACTAGTATACGTATATCCTGTGAGCTTGTGCACATGCTCAGTAGGATCTTGTTCCCCGGAAACTGTGTATATAAAAACACTGTACAAATTTGATAATGGAAGCATATTAGAAAGTGTCTTTAAACTGCATGCTCTATCTGAATCATAAAAGTTTATTTTGACTTAAGGGCCCTTTAAGTCCTAAGGCTACATTCTTCAACTGCAAATCATAAATACTAGTGCTATAAATAATAGATCCTAAAATGGGAACCTAACACAGTATCAAAAGATGGCCAAATGTGATAAATACCTATATACACATATGAAAATGTGATTTTCAGCAAAGCATCTTGTGAAGGGAAACTGACCTTTAAGGACCCTATTTTCTCTGCTTTAGAGTTGCACTGGTTGCTTTCAGTTTATAAGAAAAGGTCTCATATACTAAAAATAAAATGAACAAAATTGGCATATTTGTGCAAAAGCACAAAAAAAATACATCTTAAGGGTCGAAATTATGCTGCTCCAGATCATGTTTTAGGATAAGATTATTCTTGAGCATTTTGTAGGAATATCTATTTTCTTATCAGATTCATCACTAAAACCTTATTGACTTCATCCTTATCTATAAGTACACATTTTACTTGGAAACAGCTGCCTCTTGTAGGATCTTTCTCACTCGAGTGTTATTTTCCAACTAATTTAAACTCAGTTCACTATTACACTCAGGTCACTATATGACATATTTGACATATAAAAACAGGGGTATGACTAGTTTGATTGTTATTTATATATATATATATATATATATATGTAACATTAGATTTAGGTTAGAATAAGGATTGTAATAGGATCCCAGTTGGTAAGGGACGCAGTACACTTAGAGCTTAAAGGGACACTAAACTCCACATTTTTCTTTTATAATTCAGGTAGAGAATACAATTTTAAACAACATTCCAATTTGCTTGTATTATCTAATTTGCTTTATTCTTTAGATATCCTTTGTTGAAGAAATAACAATGCACGTGGGTGAACCAATCACATGAAGCCTCTATGTGCAGCCACCAATCGGCAGCTACTGAGCCTATCTAGATATGCTTTTCAGCAAAGAATATGAAGAAAATTAAGCAAAACAGTTAATTAGAAAATTGTTTAAAATAACACGCTCTTTCTAAATCATGAAAGAAAAAAATTTGAGTTTCATGTCCCTTTAATTTATCAAGTAGAGGAGTCTGCTTTGGAGCCTTTGCAAGCCTGCGATTCATATGTTAAGAAACGGTAGTCATCTAACCTTGCCCCCACCTCATATGTGGGAAATACCCCTTGCTCATTCATATGGGTTGATTGACAGGCACTGCCCTCAAGCAATTTGTCACACGATAGCCGGGGGAGGACGATGCAAAAAAAAAAAAAATTTCATAAATGCAAGTAGGGATCTTTGTCCATCTGTAATTTGATAAAAGGGGCTCTTAGTGTATTAAAAAAAAAACATATTAAAAATGTTTGTGTGTATAATTATGGCATAATAGGGATCTGGCTGTTTTAGGGTTAATGATAAGGGTAAGGTTAAAAAATATATATGATAAATAGTGGTATAATACAATCAGCAAAGACTGACATTATGTATTCTGTTTATCCTGAGAAGTATATAAATTAAAAGTTATCTTCTAAAACAGACATGACTCTCTGTTATAGTACTCCCCAGCAAACCATGTGCAGACGCTACACAATGAGATTGAGTCCAAGATACAAGCTTCCTTTTTAATAGATCTGTAAAATGGCATTTTTTGGTATCTGTCAATCAATGTGATTTCTAATTAAATCAGAGACTTGTTTAACTTCACAGCAAAGAGTTCAGCAGTGATAGGGAATCTTTCCCAAGGGAACTCAATCAGTTTTAGTATGTCACACACTGCTGTCCGTCAGGTGCTAGAGGACAACAAATCTATTTGGTTGTCCTTGTTTTTCAATCTATTCCTATTTTATTAGCAATTTTTTGTGGGGGTTTTTTTTGTAGTTTTTCCTTCATCTTTAAACCAGACAAACATGTAATGTCTAACTTTGTGATAGCAAAATGATTTATATATAACATTAATTGGTTTCACAGGGCATTCAAATTTAGATAAAAAATAATTTGAATGCTGAGTATTTTAATTATTCAAGTACTATTTTTTTTTTAAATAGCCTTATGTATTAATAAAATAAACTGACACTTTCTACACCTTAAAGGACCAGTCAACACTGTAGATTTGCATAATCAACAAATGCAAGATAACAAGACAATGCAATAGCACTTAGTCTGAACTTCAAATGAGTAGTAGATTTTTTTTCTGACAATTTTAAAAGTTATGTCTATTTCCACTCCCCCTGTACCATGTGACAGTCATCAGCCAATTACAAATGCATACACGTACCATGTGACAGCAATCAGCCATTCACAAATGCATACACACTTATTCTTGCACATGCTCAGTAGGAGCTGGTGACTCAAAAAGTTTAAATATAAAAAGACTGTGCATATTTTGTTAATGGAAGTAAATTAGAAAGTTTTTAAAATTGCATGCTCTATCTGAATAACGAAAGTTTTATTTTGATTGAGTGTCCCTTTAAGCATATCACATACATTATAGGAAAGTTGTTTCTGATTTAAGATTAACTAGTATTAACCCCTTAATGACCGCAACGTACTCAGTACATCACTGGTCGGTAAGGGATTGTCTGGGTATAATAGCGCGGGTCTTGCTGCGCGCTATTGGATCCTCCCTCCCTCCTGCAGGTTAACTAGCGCTGGCGGCGAGACCACGCTATTGAAAAAGATACCCCCATAGAAAGACCAGCAATGTACCTATTAAGGGGTTAAAGGGATATGAAACCCAAACATTTTATTTTGTGATTCAGAGAGAGCATACAATTTTTATAAAGTTTCCAATTTACTTCTATGATCAAATTTGCTTTGTTCCCATGGTATTCTTTGTTGAAGAGTTGTCTGGAGCACTACATAGCAGGAAAGAATGTCGCCCTCTAGTGCTCTTGTAAATGGATAACATTCTTGTAAAACTGCTGCCTTATAGTGCTCCAGACACATGCATGCTCCTGAGCTTATGTCCCTGCTTTTTAACATAAGATACCAAAAGAATGAAGAAAATGTGATAATAGAAATAAATTAGAAAGTGATTTAAGATGGCATGCTCTTTCTGAATCATGAAATACAATTTTGAGTTTTATGTCCCTTTAAGGTATTATTACCTTTGTTTTTGTGGGTCTACAGCACTGATTTTCAGGATTACGTTAGATGAGAGCAAGTAAAATAACCTTAAAGGGACATAAAACTCAAAAATTTAATAATAATAATGTTTACTAATCAGCTGATTATTTCACCTGTGCTCCAGTTCAGATCTCTTGGTGGCCTGTTAGGGAGTCCTGAGGAGAGGTTTAATAACCAGTGGGCTAGAGCAATAGCAAACCACTAGTGGGCACAATGAGATGCTTAGATGTGCTATATAGCAATAAAACAAAGAGAAAACAGTCCAATGGTATAGAACCAATGGGCTCTAATGATGCATAATGAATTTTAATAGCAAATGTGCTTCAAGATGTCCACATATTTGTGTGTCTGTCACTAAAGACTGCAGGCTTCATTACTCTTAAATGGCTAGATTACGAGTTTTGTGTTGCGGCTTTTAACGCTGAAAAAATGGCAATTTCAGCATAAAAAACAGGAACGCACTATTGGCAGTCGTGTCGGTATAGCTATACCACAAGCATTTTAGCCTGTAACGCAACGTCAATCCTGCACTAAAAAAATGACGTTTTTGTGTGGAATTTTCATAGCGCAGGTATTACAAGTTGTGCGGTGAGGTTAAAATGCTTGCGTTATGCTCTATAACGACACAATCCATACCGCCATCTGAGAGCAGTAGTTATGGATTTTGTGTAACAAAAATGTTTCACAAAACTCATAACTAAACTATTGCAAAGTACACTAAAACCCATAAACTACCTATTAAACCCTTAACCGAGGCCCTCCCGCATCGCAAACACTATTTAAAACGTATTAACCCCTAATCTGCCGCCCACCCACATTGCGGCTATTAATAGTTATTAACCCCTAATCTGCCACCCCCAACATCGTCGCCACTAATAAAAGCTATTAACCCCTAATTCGCCGCACCCTGACATCGCCGCCACTAAATAAAGTTATTGACCCCTAAACCTCTGGCCTCCTACATCTCCGCCACTAAATAAACCTATTTACCCCTAAACCGCCAGCCCCCCAAATCGCAAAACGCTAAATTAAAATAAAAATAAAACTAATATTAAACTATAAATTAACCTAACCTTACTATTCTAATTAAATTTAAAAAAAAAACTACCTATTAAAATATCTAAATTACAAATTTTAAAAAACCTAACACTACGAAAAAAATAAAAAAAATCTAAATTACAACTAAAAAAAAAAAAAAATCCTACAAAATTTTTTAAAAATGTACTAAAAATAATAAACGACATTATCAAAAATTTAAACAATTGCACCTCATCTATTAGCCCCATAAAAATAAAAAAGCCATATCACATGCACAAGGAGGCTTTTCAGAAACTTGTAATGGCAGCGATATGAAAGAGAGAGAGTGAAATAACGCAACTTTTGTTGCGTTAGTTTCGCACCCTGTTTAGCGCAAAACTCGTAATCTAGGTGAAAAACAGTTTTCATCAAACTCAAAAAATTTAAACCAAAAGGCTCAGTATAATGTAAAATTCAAGTATCAAAGTGTTTATTTAAACTATTCACACTTTAGTTTTCTCCAAATTATACAAAGATGCATTTCCTATTTACCAAAGTATTTAATTGTCACACGACATTTCAGGAGAATTAATGCCAAACAAACGTTTAGTCTTCAACACTAAAATGTGTTAAAGGGACATGAAACCCATTTTTTTTCTTTTGTGATTCAGATAGAGCATACAATTTTAAACAACTTTTCAATTTACTTCTAATACACATTTTATTCTCTTAGTATCCTTTGTTAAAGGAACAGCAATGCACTTCTAGAAGCTAGCTAAACATACTGGGTGAGCAAATGACAAGTTAATTTAGTGCAGTCACCAATCAGCAGCTAGCTCCCAGTGACACATTACTGCTCCTGAGCCTACCTAGGTATGCATTTCAACAGAAGATACCAAGAGAATGAAGCAACTTGGATTATAGAAGTAAAATGGAAAGTTCTATCTGGATCATGAAAGTTTGAGTTTAAATTTACTGCCCCTTTAAGCAAATAAGTAGAAACTTTTTAGCTACCATTAAAGGGAAAATACTATGTGAAATATGTACCGCACTCTCCCGACATCTACACTAAGTCTTTGCTACTTACTGCGCATGCGCACTTCTTACGCTAACTGCGCATTGCTATATGACACTACGCACCGATCGGCTAAAACCAGGAGCTGAGTATTCTCATATAGCAATGCGCAGTTAGCGTAAGCGGTGCACATGCGCAGTAAGTAGCAAAGACTTAGTGTAGATGTCGGGAGCGTGCGGTACATATTTCACATAGGGCGCATGGTGAGCTGATGATTGGCTAAAAGCGTTGTCAATCAAAGGTGCACCGGTGAAAAAATATAGAGAGGCTGTTTGAAACACTGTACGGAGAGGGAAATAAAATCGGCATTACAGAGTGAATAAATGGTTTTTTTATTTATATAAGCACATCGATGTGCTAGTTATGGTAAAAGAAAAAGGATTATGTATTGCACAACAGATGACTTTACCATCACTTTAAGTATGTTTGTAAATCACTTTTATACGCCTCAATTTGATATGAGCTTTCTATTTTAAATTTTGTGAATGATGGCTGCAACTTTGAAGAAATTTGAGGTCTGATACGCACACAAAAATCTGCAAATCTGTGAGTGAATTTGCTAATGTGCATCAGTAGAGACTGTGAACTTTACTTTATAATATATAAATAAATATATATATATATATATATATATATATATACACATATATATATGTGTGTATATATATATATATATATATATATATATATATATACATACTGTATATAATATATACATACAGTATATGATAATGTTAATGTAACTTAGATATCTATACCTTTATATCTATAGAAATAGATGTATATTTATAGGTATATACAGATGTATATAGTAATATATATTTACAATAAAAAAATTAAAATGCTGTATGTGAAGAACATTGGAATGTAAAATATGAATAACTCCTGTTGAGAAGTTAGTACGCGAGCGATGATATCGCAAAGACCTTTGGTTTAGCTTGCACACATACTTTCTAATTTAATTTCTAATTTCAACTTGTAATACGCACTCTACTCGACATGCGCAAAAAGATTACTTCTAGTGAAGTTTACACTTGAGTAAAATCGATAACTAGCGTGTCACTTGTAATCTAGCCGTGAATGTAAAATTAACAAATTTGATGTCCCTCTAAGTTAACACTGTTTAATTTTAAATGACATCTGTCAGGAACGTCAAGTAAAAGAGACAGTAAGATTACATGGCCACAAATGGAGGATTTGGAATTTGTGAATAAAAGTGTATGTTAACATAAACATGTGGCATAGTGTAGCAAATTAGACCAGTAATGAGCGATATAGGGTTGTCAAGAATATACCCCTTTTTTATTAATGAAGGCAGGAGACAAACCAAAGCCTCACGGTTAGTATGGTGTGACATTCCGTTTTTCTTCTACAAGATATGACAAGTCCACGGATTTCATCCTTACTTGTGGGATTTATCCTCCTGCTAACAGGAAGTGGCAAAGAGCACCACAGCAGAGCTGTATATATAGCTCCTCCCTTCCCTCCACCTCAAGTCATTCTCTTTGCATGTGTTAGTAATAGGAAGAGGTAAAGTGAGGTGTTAGTTTTATTTTCTTCAATCAAGATTTTTTTATTTTAAAATAGTGCCAGTGAGTACTATTTTTTCTCAGGGAGAAAATTGTCAGTTCTTTTACTTCCTAAGAGTGGAGACATTTTATTTCTGTCCTGATGTTGATGATCTTAGTAAACATTATCTAAGATCCATGATGGTTCCCACAGCGACTGAAGGTAGTGAAAGAAAATCTTCAGTGTGGAGAACGGTGTCTTGCTACAAGCAACTTTGAGGTATGTTGAGTCCTTTTAGTTTCTGGGAGACTTGATGCATCAGAACAGGCTGACATTTTTACCTTATTGGTAGGGGTAAGCAGTCTACACTATGTGTTAAGTGTTTGGTGTACCTGGAATCCCTTATTTTTTATTTTTAACAAAGTTTGTAAAATGCTCTTTGTTTCTTTCATGGGGGTGTTAAGACGCTGGGAGTTGCGGTTTTTTATAATGTTGGTGCTATGTATACACTGGCCGAAATGATACAATACTATTAGAGTGTACAGTGTTTCGTTTATATTGGGTATTATAGAGGGCACATGGCTAGTATGTCAGACATGTTTGCTTTAATTATGACCCATGTGGGTCTTACTGAGTTTTGAAAGACGCCCATGGGGGGCGGGGCCTAATCTTGCGCGCTCAGACGCGCAGCTCAGTCGGATCATGTGGACAGTGGAGTCCTGATCTCTTGTGGGGCCTAGTCTATCCGGAGTTATTAAGGGACCTGAGAGGCATCTGGAACAGCAGCTAGTTCATTCCGGAGGCAAGTAGATGCCACAGCAGACCTGTGGCGTGGTGCAGGAGTTGTTAAAAGATATTATATTTTTTTTCTCTCATTATAATCCTTATTTTATTGATCTGACTTACTCTGCAAGCAATGCAATACTGTTAGTGAGTGTTGGGCACATTTCAACAAGTTTTTATTGCCATAAACTCGTTTTTGATGTACTCAGAAAAATAGTTGCGCTTTTTAAATTTAAAGGCGCAGTACAGTTTTTGCTGCGTTATCTTTTTTGAATATTGAGTTAAGAATTAAAGATAGGTTTTTATAAAGACTAGTTTAAGATTGCTAATCTGTTTAACATGTCTGACTCTGAGGAGGAAAATACTTGCTCTATGTGTTTAAATGCCACTGTGGAACCCCTCTAACTTTGTGCCCCTCATGTACTGAGAGGGCCTTACAATGTAAAGCGCAGATTTTTATGTAAAGAAAATGTGTCTAAGGATGATTCTCATGCTGAGGAGAATCAGGGTATACCGCTAATTTCTCCCCAAGCGTCACAACCTTTAACGCCTGGTTCTTCAACCGCGTCTAATTCCTTTACTCTGCAGGATATGGCTGCAGTTATGTCAACTAACCTTACAGAGGTATTATCTAAGTTGCCAGCGTTACAGGGCAAACGCAGTAGGACAGAAGTCAATGTGAATACTGAGTCCTCTAATGCCTTATTGAATATTTCCGATGTATCCTCACAGGGATCTGATTTGGGGGTCAGGGAACTTTTGTCTGAGGGGGAACTTTCTGAATTAGGTAGTGCGTTACCTCAGACAGACTCGGACGTCATGTCCTTTAAATTCAAGCTTGAACATCTCCGCCTGTTACTCCGGGAGGTTTTAGCGACTCTGGATGACTGTGACCCTATTGTGGTGCCACCAGAGAAATTGTGTAAAATGGACAAATACTTAGAGGTACCTGCCTACACTGATACTTTTCCAGTTCCTAAGAGAATCACAGAGATTATTAGGAGAGAAAGGGACAGACCGGGTATTCCGTTTTCACCCTCTCCTAATTTCAAGAAGATGTATCCCATAGCTGACACTGTTCAGGACTCGTGGCAATCAGTCCCTAAGGTGGAAGGAGCTATATCTACCCTAGCGAAACTTACAACTATTCCTATTGAAGACGGTTGTGCTTTTAAAGACCCTATGGATAAGAAATTGGAGGGTCTTCTGAAGAAATTGTTTATTCATCAGGGTTTTCTCTTACAACCAACGGCCTGCATTGTTCCAGCAACCACTGCGGCAGCTTTCTGGTTTGATGCTTTAGAAGAGTCTCTTAAGACTGAGACCCCTTTAGAGGATATCTTAGATAGAATTAAGGCCCTTAAGCTGGCTAATTCTTTTATTACTGATGCAGCCTTTCAGATCGCTAAATTGGCAGCTAAGAATGCTGGATTTGCTATTTTAGCGCATAGAGCATTATGGTTAAAATCTTGGTCTGCTGATGTGTCATCTAAGTCTAAGGTTTTAGCTATTCCTTTCAAGGGAAAGACCCTATTCGGGCTTGACTTGAAGGAAATCCTTTCTGACATTACGGGAGGTAAGGGTCATCTCCTACCTCAGGATAGATCTACTCAACTGAAGGGTAAACAAAATAATTTTCATTCCTTTCGGAACTTTAAAGGAGTCCCCTCTTCTTCCTCCTCTTCTACCAAGCAGGAAGGGAATTTTGCCCAGACCAAGTGCGTCTGGAGACCTAACCAGACTTGGAACAA
Organism: Bombina bombina; assembly: GCF_027579735.1. Taxonomy (NCBI): domain Eukaryota; kingdom Metazoa; phylum Chordata; class Amphibia; order Anura; family Bombinatoridae; genus Bombina; species Bombina bombina. The sequence goes on from NC_069508.1 coordinate 108,844,089, forward strand.
CGGTAAGCAACCCAAGAAGCCCACTGTTGCTACCAAAACAGCATGAAGGGGCGGCCCCCGATCCAAGATCGGATCTAGTAGGGGACAGACTTTCTCTCTTTGCCCAGGCTTGGGTACGAGATGTTCAGGACCCCTGGACGCTGGAAATTGTATCCCAAGGGTATCAACTGGAATTCAAAAGTTCTCTCCCAAGGGGGAGGTTTCTTCTTTCACAATTATCTGTAGACCAGATAAAAGGAGAGGTGTTCTTACATTGTGTAAAAGACCTCTCTACTATGGGAGTAATTCGTCCCGTCCCAATTCTGGAACAGGGGCAGGGGTTTTACTCAAATCTTTTCGTGATCCCCAAAAAAGAGGGCACGTTTCGGCCTATTTTAGATCTGAAAAGTCTAAACAAGTTTCTCAGAGTCCCATCGTTCAAGATGGAGACTATCCGAACAATTTTACCATTGATTCAGGAGGGTCAATATATGACTACCGTGGACTTGAAGGATGCATACCTTCATATCCCTAATCACAAGGATCATCATCAGTAACTAAGGTTTGCCTTCCTGGACAAACATTTTCAGTTTGTGGCTCTTCCCTTCGGGTTGGCCACAGCACCCAGGATCTTCACAAAGCTTCTAGGGTCCCTTCTGGTGGTTCTCAGGCCACAGGTCATAGCAGTGGTGCCTTATCTGGACGATATCTTGATTCAGGCATCGACTTATCATCTAACAAAGTCTCATACAGACACAGTGTTGTCCATTCTGAGAACTCAAGGTTGGAAAGTGAATCTAGAATTCCACAGACAAAGGTTCCCTTCTTGGGAACTCTGATAGATTCTATAGCAATGAAGATTTTTCTTATGGAGGTCAGAAAGTCAAAAATTCTAAATACTTGTCGAGCCCTTCAATCCAATCCTTGGCCATCAGTGGCTCAGTGTATGGAGGTAATTGGATTGATGGTGGCGGCAATGGACATCATTCTGTTTGCTCGGTTTCATCTCACACCACTGCAACTGTGCATGCTCGGACAGTGGAATGGAGACTATGCAAATTTATCTCCTCCGATAAATCTGGATCAAGAGACCAGAAACTCTCTTCTTTGGTGGTTGTCGCTGGATCATCTGTCCCAAGGGACGTGTTTCCGCAGATCCTCGTGGGTGATAGTGACAATAGACACCAGTCTATTAGGCTGGGGTGCAGTATGGAATTCCCTGAGGGCTCAGGGTGTATGGACTCAGGTGGAGTCTTTACTTCCAATCAATATTCTGGAATTGAGAGCAATATTCAATGCGCTTCAGGCGTGGCCTCAGTTAGCTTCAGCCAAATTCATCAGATTCCAGTCAGACAACATCACAACTGTGGCTTACATCAATCATCAGGGAGGAACGAGGAGTTCCTTAGTGATGAAAGAAGTATCCAAGATAATTCGATGGGCGGAGGATCACTCTTGTTATCTGTTAGCAATCTACATCCCAGGAGTGGACAACTGGGAAGCGGAATTTTTAAGCCGACAGGCATTTCATCCGGGGGAGTGGGAACTCCATCCAGAGGTCTTTGCCTCCTTGATTCTCCAATGAGGCAGACCGGAATTGGATCTGATGGCATCTCGACAGAATGCCAAGCTCCCAAGATACGGATCCAGGTCGAGGGATCCTCAGGCCGAACTGATAGATGCCTTGACAGTGCCTTGGTCATTTAACCTAGCTTATGTGTTTCCATTGTTTCCTCTCCTTCTCCTGGTCATTGTTCGGATCAAACAGGAGAGGGCTTCAGTAATTTTAATTACGCCTGCGTGGCCATGCAGGACTTGGTAAATTTATGCTTACCTGATAAATTAATTTCTTCTACGATATGACAAGTCCACGGCCCTCCCTGTCATTTTTAAGACAGATTTATATTTTATTTTTTATCAACTTCAGTCACCTCTGCATTTTTGGCTTTTCCTTTCTCTTCCTAACTTCGGTTGAATGACTGGAGGTGGAGGGAAGGGAGAAGCTATATATACAGCTCTGCTGTGGTGCTCTTTGCCACTTCCTGTTAGCAGGAGGATAAATCCCACAAGTAAGGATGAAATCCGTGGACTCGTCATATTGAAATTAATTTATCAGGTAAGCATAAATTTACTTTTTTTTGTTACAAGTTTAAAGAGCCGCACGAGAGGGAATTTAATACTTAAAAACTTTTATTGTGAATCATAGAAAAGTCAAGACACGTGGATCTATGTCATCTGACACATTTCGCACTTAGGCTTGGGTCATATTTCAAATAAATACAGAAAGAGAAGTGCTCTCTCTGGTATGACACCAGCTCAATAATTTAATAGCTTGTTCTATGGTGATTTACCACCAGGGAGCAGCCTATTTTAGTCCAATAAGGCTTTTCACAAAAAAGAACTTTTTTGAAGTATTTAAGTCTTATCCCACCTAACAAAATCAGTCCAGCCCTGAAATACCAGGCAATCCTTCTCTGAACAAGGAACATGGCAACCCCAGACGATTGTTTCATCCTTTAATGGGCCTTGTCAGTGAGGTCCGGCCATATTCCTTTATGCACACTGGCCAAGGAGTCCTTAGGGCCAATTTGCCAAGCTCCGTAAGGAGCTTGAGGGCCCGTGTTTCTGGCGAGCCTTCAGACTCACCAGAAACACAAGTTATGGAGCAGCAGTCTAAAGACGGCTGCTCCATAACCTGTCCGCCTGCTCTGAGGAGGCGGACAGACATTGCCACAATTCAACCTGACCAAATACAATCGGGTTGATTGGGCCCGCAAATTTGCAGGGGGCGGCGTTGCACCAGCAGTTCAAGAGCTGCTGGTGAAATGCTGAATGCGGAGAGCGTATTGCTCTCTGCATTCAGCAAGGTCTGTCGGACATGATCCGCAATGTCGGATCATGTCTGACAGGCCTTTCATAAATAGGCCTCTTTGTCTATTTTTCCTCATCACCCTTATATATCCTTATTTAGTTTGGACAAACATTTTCTTTTTAAGCAATGTGTATTTCATATCACATTTCAGATTGGCTTCCTAGTCAGCAGGTTTTCAACACTTATTTGTTGTTGCTGTAGAATACAAACATGACCAGAATATAAAAGAGAGCCTGCAACAAAATAAACTTCGCTGCAGAAAGAAGAATATTAAAGCCCCACATCATTTGTGCTAGGTGAAGTAGTTGATAGACAGCTTCCTGACAACACTAAAAACTCATATATATGGCCTGAAAAGATATTGCCAAACTCAGATCTCATCTAACAACCAACAAAATAAAATGTCAGGCTTCAAACAGAGACGAGCAAACTCCGAAGACCAAGTGTCATTCATATCAGCAACATATGAACAGAATCCAGAATAATTTGGAAGACCAGCAAACTGGTTTTAAAACAAAACTCACTATTTTGGAACATATTACTATATCTTCACTCACTTTTCCCATAACCTTTCTGTACAAGATTCTCCAGCTCTGCCATGCTCTGTCCTGCCAATAGAATGCATTGCCTAGTCCCGCCCACAAAACACCAGGTCCCTCCCCTCCTGAAGAAGACGTGAATAAGAGCAGCTCCCTAGCACACTATAGGTATGTATCCTACAGGTGACACATTGCCATCTTTTAACGAAAACAAATAGAAATGTTTACAAATATTCAATATTCAATTTGTTTTAAATTAACCGAGTGGTGTAGCGCACAAATATTATGAAAAACTAATTTTTCAGAATATTATTTAAAAATTATTCAGTGCTGCACAGATCTAGACAAAAGTAAAAACAACTCATTTTGCGTTATGTATTGCAATTGGCTGATAACAATAAATGTGGTTAGTTTAACAAATACAAATACACGCAACAGAAAATTGTGTTGTGTTATCTTGTTCACACAGTTAACACTATTACTGTTACAAACGGCAAAACAAGCTTTTCTGCAGGTGGGAATGCTTTAACAAGTTCAAATTTAGATCAGTAAGGTAGTAAAGGCCTTTACAGTTACATTTACACACTTCAATAACAATATAGCCATCAGATTTGGTTCTGGTGTCAAGCAGTGTATGTATGCTTCAAAGTATGGTAGTTTCAGTTTTGTTTTTGGCCAATCCTGGCCCCATAAAAACAAAATTAACTTTTTAAAAGATACTTATTTTTGTGATGTTTCTGGCTTGTAGCAGTAGCACAGGTTAATACATTTTTAACTACAGTTTAATCTAATGTCAGCTGCTTCTCTGCTGCCTTAAAGATATTTCCAAAAGAAAATTGCAGATGAACCTTTTCGCAAACAAATTCCAAATGACTCCAAAACATATATGTCCAAAAAGCCTGTGCACATGTTTACTGATTACTCTATAACTGAGGAATTAGAATCATGGGCCATAATATCATATAATAACAGCAGGGCCACCCTTAGCATTTGCAGTGCCCTAGACAAGACAAAATTAGAGGGGCCCTCAGTCCAGCATCCTTATTCCACTCACCCTGTAAGCCCTGTTCCCTACATGGCCCAACCCTGTCCCAAAATTCATTGTCACCTATATAAGGAATGACATTATAAATTACACCTCCTGCTACCATAAACATTCATTTGTGAACTAAATACAGGATGTACATTGCATCTTCTCATACCCTCACCCCTAAAATTGCAGGGTCTCCCATATTTCTGGACCCTGGGCAGATGCTCCTCTCGCACCAGAGGCTCCTCTCACCCAGTCCAAAGGGTAGGCCTGCATAACAGTTGTATAAAACAGGAATGTAGGTAACGCCAGGAGTCAGTAGCTACTGAGTTATGATAAATTGTGACTTATTTCTCATTGCGGCCTCTGTTAATAAGAACACTTGTTTGTATGGAAATGGGCTTTAAGAGATTAAGAGCCTAATTCTCTAAAGTTCTCCACTCAAATGAGACCATTTAAAATGAATCTCTAGCACTAAAAGATCCCTCATAAGATGCTAGAGAGGCAAATTTGTTGTATATCTCAAAAGGGTGTTCCCTGCATTTCTGAATGTGTAGAAGAGACAAGCACAGTACAATATAGCAAGCACTGCATAACATGAGAGGTGTGTTGCATTTACACTTTGTGCTTCATATTTTATATTGCTATAGACTTCATATTTATCCTTAAAAAAATGTATTAAATTTAAGCTTTGCACTATTTATTTTGTGTTTTAATGCATTTAGATTTTATATAAAGCAGCGTATTTCAAATTGTGATTTTACAAATTCTTATTGTGCTTTAGATATATCTTAAATTTTAACAAATTAGGATTATACTTTGTATATTTCTGTATTTCTTTTACACTTTGCATTTTTATTTTTATGTAAAATAAACATGAAAGTTTCAGAAAGTGGATTGGACAGTGCGTGTCTGAAGCTCTCTCACAACTCATAATATATTTGCTGGACATTTTACAACTGCAAGTCTAACGAATTAGTCTCTTCAATTGCATTAAGGTTACGTTTGCTCAAAAATTCACAAAACACTTATTTAAGTGACAGAAAAGTAAGTCATAATAAACTAGAATCAAATACAAGTTGAAATGTAGAGAATATATTTCAGTTTAATTTATATTTGTTGCAAACTGAGATACAGGCCTCTATTTATCAAGGTCTGGCGGACCTGATCCGACAGTGCGGATCATGTCCGCCAGACCTTGCTGAATACGGAGAGCAATACGCTCTCCATATTCAGCATTGCACCAGCAGCTCACAAGAGCTGCTGGTGCAATGCCGCCCCCTGCAGACTCGCGGCCATTCTGCCAGTAGGGGGGTGTCAATCACCGGTTGATTTCCGGTGATGTCTGTCCGCCTGCTCAGAGCAGGTGGACAGGTTATGGAGCAGCGTTCTTTGTGACCGCTGCTTCATAACTGCTGTTTCTGGTGAGCCTGCAGGCTCTCCAGAAACACGGGGCATCAAGCTCCATTCGGAGCTTGATAGATAGGCCCCTTAATATCAGTGCTGGGTGCTCTTCTGTGTGCTGTAGAATGCTTATTTTCTCTCTCTCTCTATGTATACATATGCTCCCCTGTTGACCCTCTCCTTTGTGAGATTTTCTTTCCAAGTGTGCTTTATTACTTTCTATGAGAAGCAGCTTTCATCTCTCTGGGGCTTCAAGGTTCATCCCCTTTTCTTAGGGAATTTGGGGAGTTCTGTCCCTGTGAAGTCTGCACTATAATTTCTCTCCTGGCTTGTAAGGTTTTGAGAACTGGGCACTAAGTGACATCCTCCCTGCTTAAACTAATGTGAGGTGCAGAATGTTTGACTATGTATAAAAAGTTACTTTCTTAAGAAATGCTTCTCTTTCTATTAGCCAACTAAACATTGAGAATGTGTGAGTTTTTCCCTTAGAGTAAATATTTAAAACAAAACATATGATTATATATCTACTATGGTAGTCTTTGACATCTACTTTTGTGTGGTCCCTTTCAAGCAAACTAACCCTCTATAAATAACCACAATCCATATCATAGAAATCTCCCTATCAGTTTATTGTGATTTAATCTCTGTCATTTAAGATATATAACACTAACACCATATCTGGCTTCTCTGCATGTCTTGAATTTGATTTCCCCATTGAATACCACTATGCACACTCACACGGTCCGTTTTACTGATTATAGTTAAAATAATGTATTTTTCTATAAAGATTACAGCTCTTTCTGGATTGCAAACTACTTTGTCTTTTATAAGAATAATATAGATTTTCCCTATCACTGATTTATTGTGCAATATTTTATTGAATAGCCAGGTTATATCTTGTTTTAAATGCAGTTTCATTTCAGAATTATACTCCCTAAACCAGTGTTCCTCATCCTTTTTAAATGACAATAACCCATGGCTAACGCATTTCAACCTATAAATGAATCTTTGACAAAGGCAAGCATACAGACTAAAACACGTTCACAGCATTGTAATTTTTAAGACAGTGACCAAGTGCGGCCAACCTGCACAAAACAAGTAAGCATAGCTAAAGATCTTTCTAGCCTACATTTTTGTAATGGTCTGACATACACATGTTTTTAAACAAAATTTGGATTAAACTAACGTTTTCTTTGAAGAAATCTTGTTCTGTATTAGACTGAGTAGATCATGAGGAATGTGGAGGACTTTTTCTGCATTTGTATATTTTAATTTTCTTGTCTGCGGTGGCTGCTGTTCTCTTAGTGCTCCAACCTGAAAGTCAGTTTCTAGTTATTGGCTAGGAATGCATGGAGTGCTATGGCACAGTTAATTTCACCAGCTACTTTCGTACCTTTACAGTTTATCTATGGTACATTCCATCTGGCACATTTCCCCTTGGTCTACTTTACCCCACTATGGCACCATCCATGGTATCATAGTTTATTTGTACAACTGGATGTACCACTTATTCTTGTTTATTTCAAGTGGCTACTTTACCGGATACATTTAAGTCGTTTGAGATCACACAATGTGGTTTGCTCAGAACAGATTGGCTGTTTGTTTTAGCCAAATTAGTATCAGGCTAGTTAAATGCATTAAAGGTTAATAATTGTAGTACTCCTTAATTATGACCAGAGTACCACTAAGTATACACATTCTCCAGGTTGAGAAACTTGGCAGAAAAAAAAACTGAGCCCTATTACCACTCTATTCATCGCTTCTCTAAACACAAATTTAAGTCTCTAGTGAAATATTATTTCTTACTGGGGCATAAAAAAAAATCTAGCGTAATAGTAAAATGCTCCAATTTTACAAACAAATGCTCAATGGGACACATTCTCTAAAACATTCCGCTCAGGCAAGATTACCTAAAACTTTCTATCAATACTGTGAAATATTGTACAAGATTCTAGAAAGGCGCATTTTGCAAAATCTCACCTGAGGAACCGTAAACATCTTAAGATTGATGTTTAGTTATGCATAATAAAGCAACTTGGCGATAAACCTTCATTATTTATTTTGTCCCTGTTTCATTCATTTTTTTAGTTCTGTTTGCTGGAGATAGACACTAAAGACCTCTCAAGACTAACTTGCTACATATATTTACCTAAATGGCAGGTAACTGCATAAGAATACATTTTACACCAACATTATAGCTGTGGATAGCCTTGTCTACTGCAGAATTGGGTAAAAATGGCACTACCTTATACATTTAGGGCAACTGGCACCTTTGAGGTTTGGGGTGAATAAGGAGCATGTTGCCCCCAAGTACCCCTACAGGATTAACACTTCTAATGTGCAGCAGCCTAACTAATTAGTCCCGATATTCCAGAACAGTATATGGATCTGGTGTAATACATCTATTAGGATAAATTCATTTATTAAATTGTATTCCATAAACAATTATAAAATGTCCTGGGTTATTAAAGAATAAAAAACACAATATATTATAGAAACCCCTAAACTCCTGATCCTCTTAATAATCAAGGACAGAGTTTATCTGTAAAATCCAATTAGCATCACAATATAAAAACCAGTAGCATGGAAATACTGCAACAACTATAACCACTGTGTGGTCTCCAGAGGAAACTTGCCTGTGGGGCAATCAGAACTTTGCAACATTAGGAATGAATAGACCTAAAATAACCAAGAGATATAGCTATGCAAAGTCTGTTTTCAGTTCTTGAATACTAAAGCAACAGTGATGCAGAATATTGCTGTGCCCTGAAGGCCCCAAGGTTATCTGAGTGTGTGGGATTTGTCAAGGCTCCGCTCATCACATTCACTGCTGTTAAACAGATTGACAGCTATGAGTGGACTTTACACTCCATAGGGCACTTTTCTAGATACATCATTTTAGCTGACTTGACATATGTCCATTTTATGTTCCCATCTCAATCCTACTGTCTTTTCGAATATAACCCTAACAGCACCTGTTCCACAACAGCGACTGCAAACATATATACACTCTTTAGGCACTGTTTTTATATCAACTGTAGCTTGTTAGCATTATAAACATTTAGGATATAGCTTAGCTATGAGATATGGAATTATTTTGAGCACTTTACACCATGTAAACTGCTGAGCTGTGAGATGCAACTTGCTTTCTGTACCCCCATAAAGGCTTTGAAGTAAGGCTTAGATGCTTCCTTCAGCTGCATAGTTAATGCTAAGCTGTAATATATAGATTTTCATTTGGCGTGTCTGCAGCTTGGACGGCGTATTGAGTGCATGGATTCTGTATCTTTGCACTAGTCGAACATTTGGTTTGGGTGAGATAAATAGAGACAGAGCTGTTCTAAAGCATTTCATTTGGTTGTGCAAACAAAGGTCACAAGAAAGCTAAATATCTAGGGTAAAATATGGTCCTGGGGTTTATTTAATCTTCCATTGCTTTATATTGCTTCTTCCTCCTGTACAACTCTTTGTCCTAAGTGGATCATGTAAGTGTACATGTAAAAGCAACTTCATGGCTGCTGGCGCCTGTGAGCTTGGAATTCTACACTAAGGAATAAGGGTGCATAGAACCCAAATTACTGCCACTCCTGACAAAGGTTAATGCTTCAGACAAGCGTAGATAGTGCATTTTTGTTCCAAGAGACCCAATAGAAATCTCTATATAAGGTGTGAGATCTCTTATGGACATGTTTACATTAAAGGGACATTACAGACATGGGGCAGATTTATCAAGCCCTGTATGCATTTAAATGCATCTTTTTCCGCACAAGCCTTTAGGCTTGTCAGAAATAGGAGTTAAGAAGCAGGGGTCTTAAGACCGCTGTTTCTTAACTAGTCTGCCACCTCTGAAGCGTCGGACAGCAATATGCTCGATCACATACGATCGGTTTGATTGACATCCCCTGCAAGCGGACGTGAATGTGTAGGGGGCGGCATTGCACAAGCATTTCTAGTAAAATGTTTGTGCAATGATAAATGTCGGCATTTATCGATGTGCAGCTGACATGATCCACTACAGTGGATCATGTCTGTCTGCACATTGATAATTCGGCCACAACGGCTCTCACATGTTGGATCATTTTGAATCTTGCGGCTTCATAAAGCAAAGGGTGGGGCAGAGGTACAGAGATCTAGAAACATGATGATCCTCTAGAGCTGTAAGATCCTGACTTTCTCACCCAGAGATGACTAATGAATATAGGCCATTAAGTCATGTTGGGGGAAGATAATTAAAATGCCCTAGTTAGTCTTAATAGATTAATAAAAATGCAAATATACTTTAAGGGAAACTTAACACCCTGTAATTACAAGACAGTTCTGTTGTCTTGCTATAATAACCAAATTTAAACATTTTAAAACAAAGTAACATCTTGTTTGCTGCAATTGTTTTTCATTAGTCAAACTCCAGCCACCATTTGCCACAGCCATAAAGTTAAGCCAAATAGGATACCAGTGTGATGTCACTTTAGCACACGCCCCCTTGCAGCCTGTGGATTGGTTCCTCACTATTTGCCTTGTGTATAAATTGTGTTAACAGTTTAATGTAAGTTAGCTTTAGAAAGGGGCAGACAGCCCCGAAACGTTGCTCTCATAAAGGTGTTTTCTTTACACTGAGAGTGTTACCTTCTTCAATTCTTGTATTATACCCCTTGGACCTTGAGGGGGGTCCCTGAATGTTTGAGCACCTACTATACCCTTCTTTGGAAGTATTTTCTACGGAGACTTTAATAGGAGTGTGCTGATCTGAACTGTTTCTTATTTGCCACAGCCATTATGTTTGTATAAATTGCATTGCTTTGCATATGTTATCTGCTAAAACCAATTACAGAAAGCTATGTAGCAGGGAAAGCTGTAGAAATCTGCAGTGCGTTTTTCCAATTTTAAATATTGAAAAGCCACAATTTTCAGAGGTTAATTAAAGGAAATGGGACAAAATAAATTATAATAATACATTCAGAAGTTAATTTAGTATGCATAACTAAGCATTTTTTAAAGTATCTCATTATGTTTAATGACCGTTTAACCACTTCTGCACAGCACAACCTGTCATTCACAGGCATCTAGCTTCAGAAAGGAAATGAATGAGTTCTGCTTTCTATCTATGGGATGGGAGGTATGGTTTTTGATTGGCTGTACCACTCAGGTGGCCTAACAGGGTATATAAATAATCACCCAAGAGGGGACTAATGATAAACTGATTGATGGATAAATGGGAGCACATTCACTGAGGCAAGCACACTCTATGCAGCGCTATTAAAGAAACATTATTACTCAAATAGTTTCTATATTTGAAACAGTAACTTTAAATGGACATAAAACAATTTGGGATAGAAATAAAATATAATATGTAGTTGAATTACTTTACCTGCAAATTTATACCGCAGTGCCTCACCATTAACCGTTTCTTTTAAGTTTGTATAGCTATAACTCCCCATACACATTTCCTTCTATGGCTGTATCTACCATTGATTTGGTAGAATGTAATACTTTAACAGTCATTATCTGCTGGAGCATGCCTAGAAGCAAATAAGCTAGTGGGAACTCAATTGAAATACAATGCCTGTGTTTCTGTTGATAGACACTGATAAGGGGTGGGGTGGATCAGAATACTCAAGACAGCATAGCTATGTAAGTAATTTTGTATATTTTTGAAAATTACTTTAAAATACTTGCCAGCAATTTTTAAACAATTGTTTTTATGCAAATTATTTTTACTTAAAGGGACACTGTACCCAAATTTTTTCTTTCATCATTCAGATAGAGCATGCAATTTTAAGCATCTTTCTAATTTACTCCCATTGTCAAATTTTCTTTATTCTCTTGGTATCTTTATTTAAAAAGCAAGAATTTAAGTTTAGATGCCGGCCCATTTTTGGTGAACAACCTGGGTTGTCCTTGCTGATTGGACAGCACCAATAAACAAGTGCTGTCCATGGTTCTGAGCCTCAAATTGGCTGGCTCCTTAGCTTAGATGTCTTCTTTTTCAAATAAAGAAAAATTGATAATAGGAGTAAATTAGAAAGTTGCTTAAAATTGCTTGCTCTATATGAATCACAAAAGAAAAAAAAATTGGGTTCAGTGTCCCTTTAATTAGCCCTTTTAGGATATGCACAGTTCTCAACATGTTTTATAGTACTTTAAGATAGTACAAATATGTTTGAGTATCATGAAATGCTGCATATATTTCTTTTACTGAATCCTTTAAGGCTAATGTGTGTGTTATCACTAAAGTAAAAGCTTTGCTATAACAACAGTATTATAAACACCAGTGTTCTTTCAAGGGACATACAAACTCCAAAACATTAATATGAAAGCAAAATGAATTGTTAATTATATTCTCAAAATCTGGTGTGCAAAAGAAAATATGTTGGTTTAAACAAAAACATTGTGGTAAACCAGTCTGTATATGAGCAGTCTCTCTGGTACTGATTATATATAGTTTATAATATCTCAGCATATGTTTGTTCTTTTTGTGTTTCAAAACTCATGAAAAATACAAAACTCTTCAAGAATAAGTTGTCCTAGGTGAGAGAGTACAATTACTAGAACATGTTGCAAATGAGTTTCTGTTTGTTGTCTTTTGGATCAATATAACCAAATAAAAACAAGCATTAGAGGTTTTTTTTTTAAATTTATTTAATTATTTAACCATTAAATGGTATATATTGATTTTTCGGGGGTGGACATATAAGTCCCTTAAGCTTTTTGGCTTTACTGAACTGCCGTTTCAGTTTTCAATGCAAGAAAAAGTCATTAAGGGCTCAATTCTCCAAAGCTCTCTGGTCTGGTGAGATTAAAAAGGTGCCTCATCAGTGTTACGAGGCAGGGGTTGTTTTAAAGGAAATGTTTACCTTGGAAACAGTGTATCTCATTAAAGGGATATGACACAGTCTGTTTTATTTTTGTAATACAAAAAGCACTAAGCAGTGGCTTATACTTAATATAAATCAATGCAATTTGTATTATTCAGCACTTTAAATGGATTTTACCTTTTTGTGCAGTCATTACTTTTGTCATAGCCCTAAAAAGGAGTTTGGGCTCTCTACAGGAAGGTATGTCTAGCCTGATGTCATTAAACTTCTAGAGTAACATGAGCTGGTTTAGTATTAAGTGACTACTAGATAAGCAGCGAGTCAGATTTGCCCATGCTCAGAACAGGCAAAATGCAACCCAAGTTACCAACAAGTCTACTCCCTTATCTAGCTGTGCACAGTGGCTGCATTGAGAGTTTTAGAAGAAAAAAAAAAGTTGTTTGCTTTTTTTTTACACAATCTGTTTCTTTTTATATTTATTATGTTTAGTTTGATTTAACATATTTGTTCTTACTAAATGAACATAATTTAATATTATTTTAAGGGTAGTTTACTTATTTGTTTTATGTTAAGGAGAGATACTTACTTTACAATATAGTACTAAGTCAAATAAACTTATTATTTCTCTCTATGATGATGCATTTTGAGAATTGGACCCCTAGTAATCTAGTCTGGTTTTAAGATGTATACTCTTAGAGCCAAATCACCTAAAGCTCTCCACTCTGGTGAGATTATCTAATAAGTCTCATCAGTAATTTTAGAAGGGCAGGTGATATTTTCATGTCAGCTTTTTACCAGGCCCGGATTGGCCTACCAGGATACCAGGAGATTTCCCAGTGGGCAGCAGCAGCTGGGGCTGGAAAGCTACAATTTAAAGGGATGATTAGTGGATGCAATTGGATTGTAGGGTTGCTATATAACAGCTATCTGGCATTTTTTATTAATACAAAGTAATATAATTTAATTTTGAAAAAAATATTGGGGAAGAAGTGTCTCAGTATTCCCCTTTGCTAAAAATGGGGCATGTGTATTCTACCATCTTGATGGACATTAGGACTGGTATTCATATTTTCCCAAGGCTGCTTTTTATTCCCACTCCGGCCCTCCAGAACAGCAATGCACAACTGAGAGCGAGCTGAACACATCTGTTGTGTCAATGACAAGAGACAAACCAATCCACCAATCTAGCTCCCAGTAGTGTAGGATATATTCATATTTTCAACAAAGGATACCAAAGGACAAAGTAAATTTGATAACAGAAGTGAATTTAATAGTGTCTTAAAGTAGCGTGCTCCTTCTGAATCATGTAACTTTAAAGGGATATTTTAAACCACTTTCTAATTTACTTCTATTATCATTTTTTCTCTTTTTTTTTTTTTTTTTTTTTTTTTAAATAGCAGGGATGTAAGCTCAGGAGCCGGCCCATCTCTGGAGCATGGAACACTATATTGCAAGAATATTTTCCATTTGCAAGAGCTCTGGTGCCCGATCCGATATGCAGCATCGCCCGCAAAAGCCGGCAACGCCAAATATTGCGCTGGTTTGGTATCATATATACGGCGTAACATAGAAGTTACGCTCATATATTTCTGCCTTCGGCCGTAGTTTTTTGGCCCATAGACGGGTATACCAAACCAGCGCAGTTTGGTATCCAATATACAGCGTAAGGACTTACGTGGCGAAAATGGAGAAATCTTACTCCATTTTCACCTCGCCACAAAATGCAGGCGTAGTAAGCCTTACGCTGAGTATTGGAGCCCTGTAGCTCCCTAAACTGCCTGCAAAATAAAACCTAACACCTAACGCATGCGCAGTGTCTATCTACCTGTCAACCGCAATTTATTTATTTATAAAATATTTTACCAGGAAGGATACATTGAGATTTCTCTCGTTTTCAAGTATGTCCTTGGACCACAAACATTGCATTGATACAAATAGTGTACAATAAAGTACAAAAACAATAATAATACACAACATATGCAAACATTTAACATAGAACTGGTAGGACATATTTAATCAACCATGACAGGCACATTCTGTTTTGAGATATGTAGAGAGGGATCTCTTAAAGGATATTAGGCTTGGGGAAGTTTTTAAAGTGTGAGGGAGGTCATTCCATAATTGTGGTGCTCTGTGGGAAAAGGAGGAACGTTTGTATTGAGGCAAGCTAAATAATGTGCTGGTACTGGATCGGAGGTTATAGGAGGTGGGAATAGCCGGGGAGAGCATTCTGCTCAGGTAGGGTGGGAGCTTCCCAGAAAGGCTCTTAAACACAAGGCAGGAAAGATGGAGTGTGCGTCTGGATTCCAGCGTCAGCCAGTTTAGTTCTTTTAACATGTCACAATGGTGGGTCCTGTAGTTACATTGTAGCACAAAGCGGAAGAACGAGTTATACAACGTATTAAGTTTATTAAGATGAGTTTGCGGTGCAGGTGCATATACTACGTCCCCATAATCCATGATAGGCATCAACATTTGCTGTACAATCTTTTCCTTAACTGTAGGGCTGAGGCAGGATTTGTTCCTGTACAGGGCACCTAGTTTTGGATAAAGTTTAGATGCAAGTTTTTCTATGTGGAGGCCAAAAGATAGATTGGGGTCTAATAAAATTCCCAAGTATTTAAAAGAGTGGACTGTGGTCAGCGTGCAATTGGATTTTGTTTTGATGCGAAGATGGGAATTTTGTAATTTGTGTAATTTAGGTCCCGTTCCAAAGATCATTGTGACAGTTTTGTCAGTGTTTAGGAAGAGTTTGTTTTTTGAGATCCACTTTTCTACCTCTGTGAACTGGTCTTGGAGCACTGCTTCAAGCTACGACAGATCGGAATTGTTTGCATAGATTACAGTGTCATCTGCGTACATGTGTACAGTTGAGTATTTGCAGACATTAGGTAGATCATTTATAAATAATGTGAATAGTAGGGGGCTGAGAATGGAACCTTGGGGTACACCACACGTGACTGAGAGAGGGAGGGAGTCGCAGTCAGAAATGGAGACATATTGCAATCGATCCGATACATATGATCGAAACCAGGTTAACGGACGATCAGCAATACCAGAGTTTTTTAGTTTGAGCAGTAGTATGTTGTGGTCCACTGTGTCAAAGGCCTTTGCAAAATCAAGGAAAATAGCTCCAGTTAGGTCTCCTTGTTCCATGCCAGTTTGGATGTCGTTGCAAACTTTTAGGAGGGCAGTTGTAGTGGAGTGATTCAGGCGAAAACCGGATTGATCAGGGGTCAGATAGTTAGATTGTTGGTAATGCTCACATAATTGCAGATGGATGCATTTTTCTAAGATTTTTGACAATACTGGGAGCAAAGATATAGGGCGATAATTAGAAACCAAGGTTAACTTCCCACTTTTATGGATAGGCACTACTCTTGCAGTTTTCCAAAGTTTGGGTATGTATCCAGACACCAAGGATTCGTTAATTAGGGTTGTGACCGGTTTAGCAATTGCCGGCGCACTGAGCTTCAACAGCATTGCTGGGATTTGATCAGGTCCAGACTGGTTTTTCATTTTTAGATTATTAAGGTGTTTCTTAACAACATTGATGGGTACAGGTCTAAAATTGAACTTCTCTATACAGGGAGTGCAGAATTATTAGGCAAATGAGTATTTTGACCACATCATCCTCTTTATGCATGTTGTCTTACTCCAAGCTGTATAGGCTCGAAAGCCTACTACCAATTAAGCATATTAGGTGATGTGCATCTCTGTAATGAGAAGGGGTGTGGTCTAATTACATCAACACCCTATATCAGGTGTGCATAATTATTAGGCAACTTCCTTTCCTTTGGCAAAATGGGTCAAAAAAAGGACTTGACAGGCTCAGAAAAGTAAAAAATAGTGAGATATCTTGCAGAGGGATGCAGCACTCTTAAAATTGCAAAGCTTCTGAAGCGT
The DNA here is from genome assembly GCF_027579735.1 of Bombina bombina. Taxonomy (NCBI): domain Eukaryota; kingdom Metazoa; phylum Chordata; class Amphibia; order Anura; family Bombinatoridae; genus Bombina; species Bombina bombina. The sequence goes on from NC_069508.1 coordinate 108,860,631, forward strand.
GATCATCGAACAATCAAGCGTTTCATTCAAAATAATCAACAGGGTCGCAAGAAGCGTGTGGAAAAACCAAGGCGCAAAATAACTGCCCATGAACTGAGAAAAGTCAAGCGTGCAGCTGCCAAGATGCCACTTGCCACCAGTTTGGCCATATTTCAGAGCTGCAACATCACTGGAGTGCCCAAAAGCACAAGGTGTGCAATACTCAGAGACATGGCCAAGGTAAGAAAGGCTGAAAGACGACCACCACTGAACAAGACACACAAGCTGAAACGTCAAGACTGGGCCAAGAAATATCTCAAGACTGATTTTTCTAAGGTTTTATGGACTGATGAAATGAGAGTGAGTCTTGATGGGCCAGATGGATGGGCCCGTGGCTGGATTGGTAAAGGGCAGAGAGCTCCAGTCCGACTCAGACGCCAGCAAGGTGGAGGTGGAGTACTGGTTTGGGCTGGTATCATCAAAGATGAGCTTGTGGGGCCTTTTCGGGTTGAGGATGGAGTCAAGCTCAACTCCCAGTCCTACTGCCAGTTTCTGGAAGACACCTTCTTCAAGCAGTGGTACAGGAAGAAGTCTGCATCCTTCAAGAAAAACATGATTTTCAGGCAGGACAATGCTCCATCACACGCGTCCAAGTACTCCACAGCGTGGCTGGCAAGAAAGGGTATAAAAGAAGAAAATCTAATGACATGGCCTCCTTGTTCACCTGATCTGAACCCCATTGAGAACCTGTGGTCCATCATCAAATGTGAGATTTACAAGGAGGGAAAACAGTACACCTCTCTGAACAGTGTCTGGGAGGCTGTGGTTGCTGCTGCACGCAATGTTGATGGTGAACAGATCAAAACACTGACAGAATCCATGGATGACAGGCTTTTGAGTGTCCTTGCAAAGAAAGGTGGCTATATTGGTCACTGATTTGTTTTTGTTTTGTTTTTGAATGTCAGAAATGTATATTTGTGAATGTTGAGATGTTATATTGGTTTCACTGGTAAAAATAAATAATTGAAATGGGTATATATTTGTTTTTTGTTAAGTTGCCTAATAATTATGCACAGTAATAGTCACCTGCACACATAGATATCCCCCTAAAATAGCTATAACTAAAAACAAACTAAAAACTACTTCCAAAACTATTCAGCTTTGATATTAATGAGTTTTTTGGGTTCATTGAGAACATGGTTGTTGTTCAATAATAAAATTAATGCTCAAAAATACAACTTGCCTAATAATTCTGCACTCCCTGTATTGGGTCTTTGCTGATTTAGTGGGGCCTGATCCACATTTGTAGTTTCAGGATGCGTGTCATTTATTAGTTTGTCAATCCCCCGCCGCAATCCCTAATAAAGTGTTTAACCCCTAAACCGCCGCACCCGGACCCCGCCGCCACCTACATTAAATGTCTAACCCCCTAATGTGATCCCCCTACACCGCCGCCACCTACATTAAAATGATTAACCCCTAATGTAAACCCCCTACACCGCCGCCATCTATATTAAAATTATTACCCCCTAATGTGAGTCCCCTACCCCGCCGCCACCTATTTTAACTACATTACCCCCTAATCTAAGCCCCCTACACCACCTCCACCTATTTTAACTATATTACCCCCTAATGTGAGCCCCCTACCCCGCCGCCACCTACATTAACTAGATTACCCCCTAATATGATCCACCTACCCCGCTGCCACCTATTTTAACTACATTACCCCCTAATCTAATCCCCCTACCCCGCTGCCACCTATATTAAAATGATTAACCCCTAATCTAATCCCCCTACCCCGCCGCCACCTATAATAAATTTATTACCCCCTAAAATACTAAAATGTCCCTACCCTAAACTAAATTACAAATATCCCTGAAAAGGGCCTTTTGCGGTACATTGCCCAAAGGTAACCAGCTCTATTACCAGCCCTTAAAAGGGCCTTTTGCGGGGCATTGCCCCAAAGTAACCAGCTCTATTACCAGCCCTTAAAAGGGCCTTTTGCAGGGCATTGTCCCAAAGTAATCAGCTCTTTTAAATGTAATCTAATCCCACTATACTGCCGCCACCTATATTAAATATATAAACCCCTAATCTGACCCCCCTACACCGCCGCCACCTATATTAAATATATTAACCCCTAATCTAATCCCCCTACACCGCCGCCACCTATATTAACTATATTAACCCTAATTATATTAGGGTTAATATAGTTATTATATTATATATATTATTAATATAGTTAATAATTAATATAGTTATTATTTTATATTTATTAACTATATTAACCCTATCTAACCCTAACACCCCTAACTTAATTATTATTGCAATAAATCTAAATTAATATTAATCTTATTAACTAAAATATTCCTATTTAAACTAAATACTTACCTATAAAATAAACCTTAAGATAGCTACAATATAATTAATAATTACATTGTAGCTATTTTAGGGTTTATATTTATTTTACAGGTAACTTGGTATTTATTTTAACTAGGTACAATAGCTATTAAATAATTAATAACTATTTAATATCTACCTAGTTAAAATAATTACCAATTTACCTGTAAAATAAATCCTAACCTAAGTTACAAACACACCTACACTATCAATAAATGAATTAAATAAACTACAATTATCTAAACTAAAATATAATTAAATACACTAAACTAAATTACAAAAACAAACAAACACTAAATTACAAAAAATTAAAAAAGATTACAAGAATTTTAAGCTAATTACACCTAATCTAAGCCCCCTAATAAAATAACAAAGCCCCCAAAATAAAAAAAATATCCCTACCCTAAACTAAATTACAAAAAGTAACCAAGATGGCGTCCCTCGAATTCCGATTGGCAGATAGGATTCTATCAGCCAATCGGAATTAAGGTAGGAAAAATCTGATTGGCTGATGGAATCAGCCAATCAGATTGAGCTCGCATTCTATTGGCTGATCGGAACAGCCAATAGAATGCGAGCTCAATCTGACAGCCCGATGATGGACCTCTTCAGCCCGATGATGGACATCTTCAGCCCGATGATGGACCTCTTCAGCCCCCGCTTGGGCTTGGATGAAGATTTCGGAGCCTCTTCTGAACGGATCGGTGATACCCGGCGTGGTGAAGATAAGGTATGACGTCCCTTAAAGGAACCTTCATTCTGTTTTAGGATGTCGGAAGAAGAGGATGGATCCAGCCAGAGGTCTTGAAGATGGAGCCGCTCGTCGTCCGATGGAAGAAGATAGAAGATGCCGCTTGGATGAAGATGTCTACCGGTCTGGATCTCCTCTTCTGCCCGGATAGGATGAAGACTTCTGCCCGAAGATGGACTTCTTCAGCCGCCGCTTGGATCAAGACTTCAGCTGGAGGATGGACGTCTTCAGCCCCCGCTTGGGCTTGGATCAAGACATCGGAGCCTGGACGGATCGGTGATACCCGGTGAGGTGAAGATAAGGTAGGAAGATCTTCAGGGGCTTAGTGTTAGGTTTATTTAAGGGGGGTTTGGGTTAGATTAGGGGTATGTGGGTGGTGGGTTGTAATGTTGGGGGGGGTATTGTATGGTTTTTTTTTACAGGCAAAAGAGCAGAATTCTTTGGGGCATGCCCCGCAAAAGGCCCTTTTAAGGGCTGGTAAGGTAAAAGAGATTTTCAATTTTTATTTTAGAACAGGGTAGGGCATTTTTTTATTTTGGGGGGCTTTGTTATTTTATTAGGGGGCTTAGAGTAGGTGTAATTAGCTTAAAATTGTTGTAATATTTTTATAATGTTTGTAAATTATTTTTTTATTTTTTGTAACTTAGTTCTTTTTTTATTTTTTGTACTTTAGTTAGCTTATTTAATTGTATTTATTTGTAGGTATTTGTATGTAATTAATTTATTGATAGCGTAGTGTTAGGTTTAATTGTAGATAATTGTAGGTAGTTTATTAAATTTATTTATTGATAGTGTAGTGTTAGGTTTAATTGTAACTTAGGTTAGGATTTATTTTACAGGTAATTTTGTAATTATTTTAACTAGGTAGCTACTAAATAGTTCTTAACTATTTAATAGCTATTGTACCTGGTTAAAATAAATACAAAGTTACCTGTAAAATAAATATTAATCCTAAAATAGCTACAATATAATTATAATTTATATTGTAGCTATATTAGGGTTTATTTTACAGGTAAGTATTTAGCTTTAAATAGGAATAATTTATTTAATAAGAGTTAATTTATTTCGTTAGAATAAAATTATATTTAACTTAGGGGGGTGTTAGGGTTAGACTTAGCTTTAGGGGTTAATAAATTTATTAGAGTAGCGGTGAGGTCCGGTCGGCAGATTAGGGGTTAATACTTGAAGTTAGGTGTCGGTGATGTTAGGGAGGGCAGATTAGGGGTTAATACTATTTATTATAGGGTTATTGAGGCGGGAGTGAGGCGGATTAGGGGTTAATAACTTTATTATAGTAGCGGTGAGGTCCGGTCGGCAGATTAGGGGTTAATAATTGTAGGTAGGTGGCGGCGATGTTGGGGGCGGCAGATTAGGGGTTAATAAATATAATATAGGTGTCGGCGGTGTTAGGGGCAGCAGATTAATAAGTGTAAGGTTAGGGGTGTTTAGACTCGGGGTTCATGTTAGGGTGTTAGGTGCAGACATAGGAAGTGTTAGGAGCTGAACGCTGCTTTTTTGCAGGTGTTAGATTTTTTTCAAGCTCAAACGGCCCCATTGTTTCCTATGGGGGAATCGTGCACGAGCACGTTTTTGAAGCTGGCTGCGTCCGTAAGCACCGCTGGTATTTAGAGTTGCAGTGGCGGTAAATTATGCTCTATGCTCCCTTTTTGGAGCCTAACGCAGCCCTTCTGTGAACTCTAAATACCAGCGGTATTTAAAAGGTGCAGGGGGGAAAAAACACGCGTAGCTAACGCACCCCTTTGGCCGCAGAACTCTAAATCTAGCGGTATATTAATAATATATATACTATAATAACTATATTAACCCTAATATAATTAGGGTTAAAATAGTTAATATAGGTGGCGGCGGTGTAGGGGGATTAGATTAGGGGTTAATATATTTAATATAGGTGGCGGCGGTGTAGGGGGATTAGATTAGGGGTTAATATATTTAATATAGGTGGCGGCGGTGTAGGGGGGTCAGATTACAGGTAAAAGAGCTGATTACTTTGGGGCAATGCCCCGCAAAAGGCCCTTTTAAGGGCTAGTAATAGAGCTGATTACTTTGGGGCAATGCCCCGCAAATAGCCCTTTTCAGGGCTATTTGTAATTTAGTTTAGGGTAGGGACATTTTAGTATTTTAGGGGGTAATACATTTAGTATAGGTGGCAGCGGTGTAGGGGGATTAGATTAGGGGTTAATCATTTTAATATAGGTGGCAGCGGGGTAGGGGGCTCACATTAGGGGTTAATATAGTTAAAATAGGTGGTGGCGGTGTAGGGGTATCATTTTAGGGGGTAATATAGTTAATGTAGGTGGCGGCGGGGTAGGGGGCTCACATTAGGGGGTAATATAGTTAATGTAGGTGGCGGCGGGGTAGATGGCTCACATTAGGGGGTAATATAGTTAATGTAGCTGGCGGCGGGGTCTGGGAGCTGCAGTTTAGGGGTTAATATATTTATTGTTAGGAGTGAGAGGGGGGATTGCGGATAGAGGGGTATACGTGTTGGGCTATGTTTGGGAGGCGTGTTAGACAGTAACGGCAGATTGTATACTTTAGTAAGTTTTTTTTATGTGGCGGCAGTTTCTAAAGTGCCGTAAGTCACTGGTGACTCCAGAAATTTGTACTTACGTAGATTTCTGGACATCGCTAGTTGGCACTTTAGCAACTGCCAGCACCGTATATGAGATAGCTCGCTGTGCGAGCTGAAACTACGGGCGGCGCAGGTTTCCACGCTTGCGCCGAAACCTGCGCCGTATATCGGATCGCGCCCCTGTTGTCAATATTTAAACGGCTAATTAAACTATAAAATTACATTTACATGTTATTCTCAGACAAATCTTTTGTTTGAATGCATCATTCTATCTTGCATTTATTTAGTGTTTAATATCCTTTTAAATCTGTTTATTTTGGTCCTTAAGTACTGATTGATTATTAGCTGATAAGATGATAGGAACAACTTCCGCTGCTGGTTGACAATGATACTCCTCAATAAAATAAAGTATAGAAAAAACAAAAAAAGTTTAGGAAAACCTGTTTACCAACAAAAAAACTGTAATACAGTTTGAAATATCCTCTTTTAGATGAAAGACAAAGCAGGTTGTGTGCCTTTAAAGGGAAAGTGTAGCTTAAAATGTTCCCTTTAATTTATTCCCAGTTATCAATTTTATCTGCTGGTTTGTATTAAATGGTTTAAAAATCTTATTTACCTTTTTTGGCCTTTGAGATAGCTGCTTTTGCTTGTGGTATTGGCTATGTAAAAATAAGTATAAAGGTGCGTAAACATAGCCAAAAAAAGAAATTACACGTCCAGTGGAAGGTTGGAGAGATAAGTAATAAAATGTTAATTTTTTTATCGTTCTCTCTAAGGGCCTGATATTCAAAACCTTGCTGCTCAGGGAGATGATCTAAGATATCTCATCGGTATGGCGAGGCCCTTAAAAACATGTAGAATTACAAATTTTATTTTGAGAAATGTTTATGTTGCTATGTATTGTTCTTTATGTGAAACAGAATCGGCTGCATTGCAATACAAGGACCTAAAAAAAAAATCTCAAAATGTTTGCATGACTTTTCTCCATGCCGACGAGGTTTTGAATATCGGGCTCTAAGTATTGGGCTTTGGTATACAGACAGAAATAAGAGGAGGATGCATGCATGTGTATAGTAAATTATAAAATAAGGAGATCTCATTTCCCTGCAAGGTCAGCCCATGTTATTTGGTTGTGGTGCCCCCCCCCCAAAAATGCCACCAGCTATTTCATATACAAAATAAACCTAAATTATCAATTTATCAAACATTTTCTACTGGCATAACAAGTTATTGGAAACATTAAGGGGAAACTAATTTTACAATACACAGTTCTTTTGGTATTCTTTGTTGAAGGCTAAACCTAGGTAGGCTCATATGCTAATTTCTAAGCCCTTGAAGACCGTCTCTTATCTCAGTGCATTTGACAGTTTTTAACACTGCTAGTTCATGTGTACAATATAGATAACATTGTGCTCACTCCAGTTGAGTTATTTATGAGTCAGAAAAACAAAAGGGGGTGGGACAAGCGCTCCAATGTAGAGCCAACCAGATGATAATAGTATATTTCTTTCATGTAATTGGCAAGAGTCCATGAGCTAGTGACGTATGGGATATACATTCCTACCAGGAGGGTCAAATTTTCCCAAACCTCAAAATACCTATAAATACACCCCCCACCACACCCACAATTCAGTTTTACAAACTTTGCCTCCTATGGAGGTGGTGAAGTAAGTTTGTGCTAGATTTCTACGTTGATATGCGCTTCGCAGCATGCTGAAGCCCGGTTTCCTCTCAGAGTGCAGTGAATAACAGAGGGATGTGAAGGGAGTATTGCCTATTGAATGCAATGGTCATCCTATCGGGGATCTATTTCATAGGTTCTCTGTTTTCGGTCGTAGAGATTCATCTCCTACCTCCCTTTTCAGATCGATGATATACTCTTATATACCATTACCTCTGCTGATTCTCATTTCAGTACTGGTTTGGCTATCTGCTATATGTAGATGAGTGTCTTTTTGTAAGTATGTCTTATTTTATTTATGACACTCTCAGCTATGGTTTGGCACTTTATATGTAAAGTTCTAAATACATGTTTTATATTTATATTTGCCATGATTCAGGTTAATCAGCATATTTCCCTCTTACAGACTGTCAGTTTCATTTTGGGAAATGCATATGAATAAAAAAAATTCTTACCTGAAAATTTTTTCAATTGACTTTTCTTTCTAAATTGCGGGCTGTTAGGCTTGCAGGAGCAAAAAATGCTATAATTTATTGCGTCATTCTTGGCGCAAGACTTTTTTGGCGCGAGAATTACGTTTGTTGACGTAATGTCGTAATTTCTGGCGTCATAGTTGGCGCCGAGAGTTTTCACATAGTTGCGTCATCTATGACGCACGTGTTTGTTGCAGACGTTTTTGGCGCCAAAAAAATTGTCAATTGTGGGCGTCATAACTTGGCGCCAGTTTTTTTGACATTAAGTTTTTGTTTCTTTTTGCTTCTGGTTTCCAGAGGCTTATTCTGTTTGCATTTTTTCCCATTCCTGAAACTGTCATTTAAGGAATTTGATAATTTTGCTTTATATGTTGTTTTTTCTATTACATATTGCAAGATGTCTCAGTCTGACCCTGTATCAGAATCTACTTCTGGAATGCTGCTGCCTGATGTCGGTTCTACCAAAGCTAAGTGCATTTGTTGTAAACTTGTGGTAACTGTTCCTCCGGCTGTAGTTTGTGTTAGTTGTCATGATAAACTTTCAAAAGCAGACAATATTTCCATTAGTAGTAGTCCATTACCTGTTGTTGTTCCTTCAACATCTAATGTTCAGGATATTCCTGTTAATGTGAGAGAATTTGTTTCTAATTCTATTCAGAAGGCCCTGTCTGTTATACCTCCTTCTAATAAACTTAAAAGGTCTTTTAAAACTTCTCATAAATTAGATTAATTTTTAAATGACCGCCAGCATTCTGATTTATCTATCTCTGATGAGGATCTATCTGGTTCAGAAGATTCTGCCTCAGATATTGACACTGACAAATCTTCATATTTATTTAAAATGGAGTTTATTCGTTCTTTATTAAAAGAGGTGTTGATTGCATTAGATATGGAGGAGACTAGTTCTCTTGATATTAAATCCAGTAAACGTTTAAATTCGGTTTTTAAACCTCATGTAGTTATTCCAGAGGTTTTTCCAGTTCCTGATGCTATTTCAGATGTAATTTCTAGAGAATGGAATAGTTTGGGTACTTCATTTACTCCTTCTTTAAGGTTTAAGAGACTGTACCCTTTGCCGTCTGATAGATTAGAGTTTTGGGAAAAAATCCCCAAAGTTGATGGGGCTATCTCTACTCTTGCTAAACGTACTACTATTCCTATGGCAGATAGTACTTCTTTTAAAGATCCTTTAGATAGGAAGCTTGAATCTTATCTAAGGAAGGCTTATTTATGTTCAGGTCATCTTCTTAGGCCTGCTATTTCTTTGGCTGATGTTGCTGCGGTTTCAACTTTTTGGTTGGAGGCTTTAGCGCAACAAGTACCAGATCATAATGTGTATAGCATTGTTAAGCTACTTCAACATGCTAATAATTTCATTTGTGATGCCATTTTTGATATCATTAGAATTGATGTCAGGTATATGTCTTTAGCTATATTAGCTAGAAGAGCTTTATGGCTTAAATCTTTGAATGCGGATATGACTTCTAAGTCAACGTTGCTATCTCTTTCTTTCCAAGGTAATAAATTGTTTGGTTCTCAGTTGGATTTTATAATTTCAACTGTCACTGGGGGGAAGGGACCTTATTTGGACGATAGCTTGGTACTTGCTCAGTCTTTACATTCTGCAGAATCTCACACGAATCAACTTGTGTTGTTTCTTCAAAGACATGGTTGGAGGATCAATTTACCAAAAAGTTCCTTGATTCCTCAGACAAGGGTAACCTTTTTAGGATTCCAAATAGATTCAGTATCCATGACTTTGTCTCTAACAGACAAAAGACGTCTGAAATTAGTTTCAGCTTGTCGAAACCTTCAGTCTCAGTCATTCCCTTCAGTAGCTATGTGCATGGAGGTTTTAGGTCTAATGACTGCAGCATCGGACGCGATCCCCTTTGCTCGTTTTCACATGAGACCTCTTCAGCTTTGTATGCTGAACCTATGGTGCAGGGATTATACAAAGATATCAAAATTGATATCCTTAAATCCCAATACTCGACTATCTCTGACTTGGTGGTTAGATCACCACCGTTTGGTTCAGGGGGCCTCTTTTCTTCCTCCAACCTGGACTGTGATTTCAACAGATTCGAGTCTTTCAGGTTGGGGAGCTGTCTGGGGATCTCTGACAAAGCAGGGAGTTTGGAAATCTCAAGAGGCGAGATTACCAATCAATATTTTGGAACTCCGTGAAATTTTCAGAGCTCTTCAGTTCTGGCCTCTTCTGAAGAGAGAACCGTTTATTTGTTTTCAGACAGACAATGTCACAACTGTGGCGTATGTCAATCATCAAGGTGGGACTCACAGTCCTCAAGCTATGAAAGAAGTATCTCGGATACTTGCATGGGCGGAATCCAGCTCCTGTCTAATCTCTGTGGTCCATATCCCAGGTATAGACAATTGGGAAGTGGATTATCTCAGTCGCCAGACTTTACATCCAGGAGAATGGTCTCTTCACCCAGATGTGTTTCTTCAGATTGTTCAGATATGGGGGCTTCCAGAAATAGATCTGATGGCTTCTCATCTAAACAGGAAACTTCCCAGGTATCTGTCCAGGTCCAGGGATCCTCAGGCGGAAGCAGTGGATGCGTTGTCACTTCCTTGGAATTATCAACCTGCTTATATCTTTCCGCCTCTAGTTCTTCTTCCAAGAGTAATTTCCAAAATCATAATGGAGCGTTCATTTGTACTGCTGGTGGCTCCAACAGGGCCACACAGGTTTTGGTATGCGGATCTTGTTTGGATGTCCAGTTGCCAAACTTGGCCACTTCTGTTAAGGCCAGACCTTCTATCTCAAGGCCCGTTTTTCCATCAGGATCTCAAATCATTAAATATGAAGGTATGGAGATTGAACGCTTAGTGCTTAGTCATAGAGGTTTCTCAGGCTCGTAAATCTGTGTCTAGAAAGATTTATTACTGAGTTTGGAAGACTTACATTTCATGGTGTTCTTCTCATAAGTTCTCTTGGCATTCTTTTAGAATTCCTAGAATTTTACAGTTTCTTCAGGATGGTTTAGATAAGGGTTTGTCTGCAAGTTCCTTAAAAGGACAAATCTCTGCTCTTTCTGTTCTGTTTCACAAGAAAATTGCTAATCTTCCTGACATTCGTTGTTTTGTACAGGCTTTGGTTCGTATCAAGCCTGTCATTAAGTCAATCTCTCCTCCTTGGAGTCTTAATTTGGTTTTGAGAGCTTTACAGGCTCCTCCGTTTGAGCCTATGCATTCTCTGGACATTAAATTACTTTCTTGGAAAGTATTGTTTCTTTTGGCTATCTCTTCTGCTAGAAGAGTTTCTGAATTATCTGCTCTTTCTTGTGAGTCTCCTTTTCTGATTTTTCATCAGGATAAGGCGGTTTTGCAGACTTCATTTAAATTTTTACCTAAGGTTGTGAATTCCAACAACATTAATAGATAAATTGTTGTCCCTTCGTTGTGTCCTAATCCTAAGAATTCTTTGGAAAGATCTTTGCATTCTTTGGATGTGGTAAGGGCTTTGAAATATTATGTTGAAGCTACTAAAGATTTCAAAAAGACTTCTAGTCTATTTGTTATCTTTTCTGGTTCTAGAAAAGGTCAGAAATCTTCTGCCATTTCTTTGGCTTCTTGGTTAAAGCTTTTGATTCATCATGCTTATTTGGAGTCGGGTAAATCCCCGCCTCAGAGGATTACAGCTCATTCTACTAGGTCAGTTTCTACTTCCTGGGCTTTTAAGAACGAAGCTTCTGTTGATCAGATTTGCAAAGCAGCAACTTGGTCTTCTTTGCATACTTTTACTAAATTCTACCATTTTGATGTTTTCTCTTCTAGAAGCAGTTTTTGGTAGAAAAGTTCTTCAGGCAGCTGTTTCAGTTTGATTCTTCTGCTTATAATTTCAGTTTTTTTCATTATAAGATTAAAACTTTTTGATTTGGGTTGTGGATTCTTTTTTCAGCGGAATTGGCTATCTTTATTTTTATCCCTCCCTCTCTAGTGACTCTTGCGTGGAGTTCCACATCTTGGGTATTTGCTATCCCATACGTCACTAGCTCATGGACTCTTGCCAATTACATGAAATAAAACATAATTTATGTAAGAACTTACCTGATAAATTCATTTCTTTGATATTGGCAAGAGTCCATGAGGCCCACCCTTTTTGTGGTGGTTATGATTTTTTTGTATAAAGCACAATTATTCCAATTCCTTGTTGATGCTTTCGCTCCTTTCTTATCACCCCACTTCTTGGCTATTCGTTAAACTGAATTGTGGGTATGGTGGGGGGGTGTATTTATAGGCATTTTGAGGTTTGGGAAACTTTGCCCCTCCTGGTAGGAATGTATATCCCATATGTCACTAGCTCATGGACTCTTGCCAATATGAAAGAAATGAATTTATCAGGTAAGTTCTTACATAAATTATGTTATTATAAGAGAATATTCGGATACTCAAGATAGGTGTAAGACATTTAATATAATTAATGAAATGCAAAATAAAAATCGAAAATGATAAATTCAAAATGAATTACTAATATGTGATGCCGGCATCTAACCAAAATGGATAAAAAATATAATATATATCTCTAAAAATTGTTTATATTATAAGTTATAAATATAACATGGGCAAATACGATAAATTGTTGGCAGTTGAATATTCACTATATGTTTGACATCAAACTCAATAATTGAAATACTGATGCTTCTAAACAGAGAGCATACAAAAGCATGCAGATGCGTACATAAAAACAAAAATGAGTAGTATATGATCAATACAGCTATAAATGAAAAGCAGAAAAAAAATAAGACAATACTTATACTGCAAATGTCCGTGAACTACGTGTAATTCTGCTGTGCACAGACTTGGATGTTGATGGATCCGAGGACAGAGGAACAGAGAAACAAACCAAGTTCACTTGGCCAACTGCCAACAATTTATCGTTTTTGCCCATGTTATATTTATAACTTTTAATATAAATAATTTTTAGAGATATATATTATATTTTTACTCATTTTGGTTAGATGCCGGCATCACATATTAGTAATTCATTTTGAATTTATCATTTTCCATTTTTATTTTGCATTTCATTAATTATATTAAATGTCTTACACCTATCTTGGGTATCCAAATATTCTCTAATATATACTATTATCATCTGGTCGGCTCTACATTGGAGCGCTTGTCCCACCCCCTTTTTGTTTTTCTGTATATTCATATTTGTCTTTATTTTGAGATTATAAAGACAATATAGGGATTTTAGCTATGACCTTATAGGTAGCTCCTACACCACAACTTTCTCTTTTATTTATGAGTCAGCGCTTATTGACTAAAATGCAAGTCTGTCAAAAGCACTGGAACACGGGAGCAGTCTGCAGAGGCTCAGATACAAGGTAATCACAGAGGTAAAATGTGTATTGATATAATTGTGTTGATTATGCAAAACAAGGGAATGGGTAATAAAGGGATTATCTATCTTTTGAAACAATAACCATTCTGGAGTATACTGTTCAGTTAACGATTCATATAAAGAATTACATTTCTCCTGTTAAGTGTGGTCAGTCCACGGGTCATCATTACTTCTGGGATATTAACTCCTCCCCAACAGGAAGTGCAAGAGGATCACCCAGCAGAGCTGCTATATAGCTCCTCCCCTCTACGTCACACCCAGTCATTCTCTTGCACCCAACTAATAGATAGGATGTGTGAGAGGACTGTGGTGATTTTACTTAGTTTTTATGACTCCAATCAAAAGTTTGTTATTTTAAAACAGCACCGGAGTGTGTTGTTCATTCTCAGGGAGAATTTGAAGAAGAATCTACCTGAGTTTCTATATGATTTTAACCGGAGAAGATAAGATCATGTTGCTGTTCTCGGCCATCTGAGGGGTGAGGTATACTTCAGATCAGGGGACAGCGGGCAGGTTCACCTGCAAAGAGGTATGTAGCAGCATATTATTTTCTGAGAATGGAATTGACTAGAAAATACTGCAAATACCTATATAAAGTAAGTTCAGCCTTAAATGCAGTAGTAGCAACTGGTATCAGGCTGTCATGTATGTATATTTTCACTTCAGTATTCTGGGGAATGGCACTTCACTGGAATGATACTGTATGAATAAGACCTTAGCCTATATTGCAGTGAGAACGGCTAGCAGTAGGTTTTCTGTGACAATTTATTTATTTGAGGTTAAACGTTTTGCTGGCATGTTAAATCGTTTAATTTTCTGAGGTACTGGGTGAAAAATTGTGTTGGGCACTAATTATCCACTTGGCGGGCATTTTATTTAGTTTATGACAGTTTACTGATCTCCCTCACTGTTGTGTGTGAGGGGGAGGGGCTTAATTTGGCGCTTTTACTACGCATCAGGAATTCAGTCACAAGTCTGTTTTTCTTCCCTGCATGATCCGGTTCGTCTCTACAGAGCTCAAGGGTCTTCAAAAGTTATTTTGAGGGAGGTAATCACTCACAGCAGACCTGTGAGATAGTGCTTGACTGTGATAAAAAACGTTATATTCTGTATATTTTTTCTGCTATTTATGGGTTAGTTATCCATTGCTAATGGGGGCAATCCTTTGCTAAATTTGTATTTTTACCGGAAAGAATTTGATTATAGTTTATCCGTTTTATTGTTACTCAACTGTCATAACTTTCTGTGCTTCTTAAAGGCACAGTACGTTTTTTCATTCTATTGAAAATTAAATTGAAAAGTATTTCCAAGTTGCTGGTTTATTTGCTAGTGTGTTTAACATGTCTGACTCAGAGGAATATCTCTGTGCTATATGTGCTAAAGCCAAAGTGGAGCCCAATAGAAATTTATGTACTAATTGCATTGATGCTACTTTAAATAAAAGTCAATCTGTACAAATTGAACATCATTCACCAGACAACGAGAGGAAAGTTATGCCGACTAACTCCCCTCACGTGTCAGTACCTGCATCTCCCGCTCGGGAGGTGCGTGATATGGTAACGCCGAGTACTTCAGGGCGGCCATTACAAATCACATTGCAGGACATGGCTAATGTTATGACTGAAGTTTTGTCTAAATTACCAGAACTTAGAGGGAAGCGTGACCACTCTGGGATGAGAACAGAGTGCGCTGATAATACTAGGGCCATGTCAGATACTGGGTCACAGTATGCGGAACATGAGGACGGAGAGCTTCAATCTGCAGGTGACGGTTCTGATCCCAATAGAGTGGATTCAGACATTTCTAATTTTAAGTTTAAGCTTGAAAACCTCCGCGTTCTGCTAGGGGAGGTATTAGCAGCTCTGAATGATTGTAACACCGTTGCAATCCCAGAGAAATTATGTAGGCTGGATAGATACTATGCGGTACCGGCGAGTACTGACGTATTTCCTATACCTAAGAGGCTTACAGAGATAATTACTAAGGAGTGGGATAGGCCCGGTGTACCCTTTTCCCCCCCTCCTGTATTTAGAAAGATGTTCCCAATAGACGCCACCACACGGGACTTATGGCAGACGATCCCTAAGGTGGAGGGAGCGGTTTCTACTCTGGCTAAGCGTACCACTATCCCGGTGGAGGATAGCTGTGCCTTTTCAGATCCAATGGATAAAAAATTAGAGGGTTACCTTAAGAAAATGTTTGTTCAACAAGGTTTTATATTGCAACCCCTTGCATGTATTGCGTCTGTCACGGCCGCGGCCGCTTTTTGGTCCGAGTCCCTGGAAGAGACTCTTGACTCAATTACTATCGAAGAAATTTCAAACAGGCTTAAAACACTTAAGCTAGCTAATTCATTTGTTTCAGATGCCGTAGTACATTTAACTAAACTTACGGCTAAGAATTCCGGTTTCGCCATTCAGGCACGCAGAGCACTGTGGCTAAAATCGTGGTCAGCTGACGTTACTTCTAAATCTAAGTTACTTAACATACCTTTCAAAGGGCAGACCTTATTCGGGCCCGGTTTGAAAGAAATTATCGCTGACATTACAGGAGGTAAAGGCCATGCCCTGCCTCAAGACAGAGCCAAACCTAGGGCTAGACAGTCTAATTTTCGTTCCTTTCGTAATTTCAAGGCAGGAGCAGCATCAACTTCCTCTGCACCAAAACAGGAAGGAGCTGTTGCTCGTTACAGACAAGGCTGGAGACCTAACCAGTCCTGGAACAAGGGCAAGCAGGCAAGAAAACCTGCTGCTGCCCCTAAGACAGCATGAATTGAGGGCCCCCGATCCGGGAACGGATCTAGTGGGGGGCAGACTTTCTCTCTTCGCCCAGGCTTGGGCAAGAGATGTCCAGGATCCCTGGGCACTAGAGATCATATCTCAGGGATATCTTCTGGACTTCAAATCCTCTCCCCCAAAGGGGAGATTCCATCTGTCAAGGTTGTCAACAAACCAAATAAAGAAGGAGGCGTTTCTACGCTGCGTACAAGATCTGTTACTAATGGGAGTGATCCATCCGGTTCCGCGGTCGGAACACGGACAGGGATTTTACTCAAATCTGTTTGTGGTTCCCAAGAAAGAAGGAACCTTCAGACCAATCTTGGATTTAAAGATCCTAAACAAATTCCTAAGAGTTCCATCGTTCAAAATGGAAACTATTCGGACAATTCTACCCATGATCCAAAAGGGTCAGTACATGACCACAGTGGATTTAAAGGATGCTTACCTTCACATACCGATTCACAGAGATCATCACCGGTACCTAAGGTTTGCCTTCCTAGACAGGCATTACCAGTTTGTAGCTCTTCCATTCGGGTTGGCTACGGCTCCAAGAATCTTCACAAAGGTTCTGGGGGCTCTTCTGGCGGTGCTAAGACCGCGAGGAATTTCGGTAGCTCCATACCTAGACGACATTCTGATACAAGCTTCAAGCTTTCAAACTGCCAAGTCTCATACAGAGTTAGTACTGGCATTTCTAAGGTCGCATGGGTGGAAGGTAAACGAAAAGAAGAGTTCTCTTTTTCCACTCACAAGAGTTCCCTTCTTGGGGACTCTTATAGACTCTGTAGAAATGAAGATCTACCTGACAGAAGACAGGTTAACAAAGCTTCAAAACGCTTGCCGTGTCCTTCATTCCATTCAACACCCGTCAGTGGCTCAATGCATGGAGGTGATCGGCTTAATGGTAGCGGCAATGGACATAGTACCTTTTGCACGCCTACACCTCAGACCGCTGCAATTGTGCATGCTAAGTCAGTGGAATGGGGATTACTCAGATTTGTCCCCTACTCTGAATCTGGATCAAGAGACCAGAAATTCTCTTCTATGGTGGCTTTCTCGACCACATCTGTCCAGGGGGATGCCATTCAGCAGGCCAGATTGGACGATTGTAACAACAGACGCCAGCCTGCTAGGTTGGGGCGCTGTCTGGAATTCCCTGAAGGCTCAGGGATCTTGGACTCAGGAGGAGAGTCTCCTGCCAATAAACATTCTGGAATTGAGAGCAGTTCTCAATGCCCTTCTGGCTTGGCCCCAGTTAACAACGCGGGGGTTCATCAGGTTTCAGTCGGACAACATCACGACTGTAGCTTACATCAACCATCAAGGAGGGACAAGAAGCTCCCTAGCGATGATGGAAGTATCAAAGATAATTCGCTGGGCAGAGTCTCACTCTTGCCACCTATCAGCAATCCACATTCTGGGAGTGGAGAACTGGGAGGCGGATTTCCTAAGTCGTCAGACTTTTCATCCGGGGGAGTGGGAACTTCATCCGGAAGTCTTTGCCCAAATACTTCGACGTTGGGGCAAACCAGAAATAGATCTCATGGCGTCTCGACAGAATGCCAAGCTTCCTTGTTACGGGTCCAGATCCAGGGATCCGGGAGCGGCCCTGGTGGATGCTTTGACAGCACCTTGGACCTTCGGGAAGGCTTATGTGTTCCCACCCTTCCCGATGCTTCCTCGATTGATTGCCAGGATCAAACAGGAGAAAGCATCAGTGATTCTAATAGCGCCTGCGTGGCCACGCAGGACTTGGTATGCAGATCTAGTGGACATGTCATCCTGTCCACCTTGGTCTCTGCCTCTGAGACAGGACCTTCTGGTTCAGGGTCCTTTCAAACATCAAAATCTAATTTCTCTGAAGCTGACTGCCTGGAAATTGAACGCTTGATTTTATCAAAACGTGGATTTTCTGAGTCAGTAATTGATACCTTAATACAGGCTAGGAAGCCTGTTACCAGAAAGATTTACCATAAAATATGGCGTAAATACCTATATTGGTGTGAATCCAAAGGTTACTCTTGGAGTAAGGTTAGGATTCCTAGGATATTGTCTTTTCTACAAGAAGGTTTAGAAAAGGGTTTATCCGCTAGTTCCTTAAAGGGACAGATCTCAGCTCTGTCCATTCTGTTACACAAACGTCTGTCAGAAGTTCCAGACGTTCAGGCTTTTTGTCAGGCTTTGGCCAGGATTAAGCCTGTGTTTAAAACTGTTGCTCCGCCATGGAGTTTAAACCTTGTTCTTAACGTTTTACAGGGCGTTCCGTTTGAACCCCTCCATTCCATTGATATAAAGTTGTTATCTTGGAAAGTTCTGTTCTTAATGGCTATTTCCTCGGCTCGTAGAGTCTCTGAGTTATCAGCCTTACATTGTGATTCTCCTTATCTGATTTTTCACTCGGATAAGGTAGTTCTGCGTACTAAACCTGGGTTCTTACCTAAGGTAGTCACTAACAGGAATATCAATCAAGAGATTGTTGTTCCATCCTTGTGTCCAAATCCTTCTTCAAAGAAGGAACGTCTTCTGCACAATCTGGATGTAGTTCGTGCCCTAAAATTCTATTTACAGGCAACTAAAGACTTTCGACAAACGTCTTCCCTGTTTGTCGTTTATTCTGGTCAGAGGAGAGGTCAAAAAGCTTCTGCTACCTCTCTCTCTTTTTGGCTTCGTAGCATAATACGTTTAGCTTATGAGACTGCTGGACAGCAGCCTCCTGAAAGAATTACAGCTCATTCCACTAGAGCTGTGGCTTCCACTTGGGCCTTTAAGAATGAGGCCTCTGTTGAACAGATTTGCAAGGCTGCAACTTGGTCTTCGCTTCATACTTTTTCCAAATTTTACAAATTTGACACTTTTGCTTCTTCGGAGGCTATTTTTGGGAGAAAGGTTCTTCAGGCAGTGGTTCCTTCTGTATAAAGATCCTGCCTGTCCCTCCCGTCATCCGTGTACTTTTGCTTTGGTATTGGTATCCCAGAAGTAATGATGACCCGTGGACTGACCACACTTAACAGGAGAAAACATAATTTATGCTTACCTGATAAATTCCTTTCTCCTGTAGTGTGGTCAGTCCACGGCCCGCCCTGTTTTTTATGGCAGGTCTAAATTTTTAAATTATACTCCAGTCACCACTGCACCCTTTAGCTTCTCCTTTCTCGTTGGTTCTTGGTCGAATGACTGGGTGTGACGTAGAGGGGAGGAGCCATATAGCAGCTCTGCTGGGTGATCCTCTTGCACTTCCTGTTGGGGAGGAGTTAATATCCCAGAAGTAATGATGACCCGTGGACTGACCACACTACAGGAGAAAGGAATTTATCAGGTAAGCATAAATTATGTTTTTTAACAACTTTCCAATTTACTTTTATAATCAAATTTGCTTTGTTCTTTTGTTATCCTTTTTGAAGCATAAACCTAGGTAGGCTAAGGTCCAGATTGGTATATCAAGATATTTCTTTCATCAGCTGGGGACAGTGGCAGTATACTCTGAGCAGCAGGCAGAGAGGCTATGAACCTTTTGTGCGCATAGTGCATATTGCAAGGATGCTTCGCTTCAGGCCAAACTGGCCAATTTAGCACCGCAGCGAGGGAGGGGGGTCATGGGGGTGACCACTGCCTGGAATGTGACAACAAATGAGTCTGACTCAGCAGATGGAGAGGCCATGGGTGCCCACAGAGTGAGTTGACCCCCTTTGTGCACACAGTGGATACCAAGGCTGCTCTGCAGGCACTGACAGCCAATTCAGCCAAGTTTGAGGGCTGCTGCAGGATCTAGTGGAATGGGACTGGACCAGTCTGTCAAAGGCTGACTATCTCGCTGTAGATAAGGTAAAGGGCCGGGGGGGGGGGCATTTAGGTGCTGCCTGTTCCTAGATGAAATAATCAAATGTTGCAGGAGAGGGGAAAGCAAGTTTAAAGGGCCAGGGGAACTGATGGCTGGCAGGGGCAACATCTTGCAAGGCCGCTGCTGCCTGCCTGCACGGTTTAGGGCCAGGGGTCCTGAGGGGCAGCACTTGCCCACAATAGTTGCCATTCTGTGAAACCATGCAGTTAGATAAAATATCAGATGTTGCAGGGACATTTTTGTGGTGATGCACAGCTCCAGTACACGCTGATTGTCATTCTACTTAATGACAGTAATTTATCAAAAGTGCTTAACATTACAGAAGTTATTTGTAAAATGGTATAAATGAGCACTTGTCCATTGTGTGAAGTGGTGAAAATAGACTGACATTGAACTGAACCTTTATACAACATTATATTGTGTGTTACTAAAAATACCAGAAACAATGTCTTAATATATGCAGATCAATGAAGAAGAGTCTTATTTCTGTAGTCTTAAACTGGTTAATGCAAATAGTGAAGCTTTTTTACAGGGTAAAACAATGCTTGTTAAAATGAAAAATAAATAAAAATGAAAAGAAATAAAGACTTTAGAATTTGAAACTTGCTATACTGAGTCTCATTGCTTATGCAAACATTATTTTTTCCCAGTGATGGTTACTGCACTCACTGAAGTCACTTGTGAAGTCATCAGGTGATGTCATAAATTTACATTTACTAAGCATGAAAATAATAATTGAGAAATAAATCTAACCAATTCCTTTTTTTATCTCATGGAGCTTTTATGCCCAGCGAGTGAACTCTCCACATCTTAATGAATCGGCTAAACAGGATCACAGAAGCATGTCATGATTTATTAATAGATTATCCCTCTCCTGGATTTTTATCAGTACTACAACTTGTAGGGGTGCAGGCTTGTCTCTGTATATCAAAATAGCACACCGCATAAAAGCTTTTCCTCAACACCTTATGAAATCAAAGCAGATATTGTGAGATTTGCAAGTGACTTTATGCCCAGGTAAAGGCATAGGGCTAGATTTAATAAGCATCGGATGCTTCTTTTTTCTGCCTGAAGTTTCCGGGTCGCCTGAAACTTAAGTTAAGAAGATGCGGTCAGTAGACCCCTGCTCCTTAACTTGTCTGCCAACTTTTAGGTGGAGGACTGCAATCATCCTGATCCGATACGATCGGGATGATCAACACTCCCTGCTACAGCGAATCATGTCCGCCTGGCATTTAATAAATTGACCCAATAGGGGCCAATTTAACAAGGTCCTGATGGACAGGGTTCGCTTCCGTGAAATTTTCTGCCATGAATCGCAGTAAGCATGTGTTTCTGCAATGCCGCCCCCTGCTCACAATGCCCAAATAGTGCGTGAGTAGGGGCTGTCAATCACCCTGGGCGAACGTGCCGGGGTGATTTTAATCTGCCAGCTAAGAGCTGGCGTAGAGGTTCGGAAGCAGCGGCTCATACGAGGCTGCAGAAAACGGTCTCCAAGGCTGCATACGCAGCTTGATAAAAGGAGCCCATAATGATGTTTTTATATTAACATGAGCACATATTGCACTTTATCTCTGTCTCGTAGGCACAATCAATGCCTTGTATATCCACTGATAGCTATATAAAGGTGATTGGGATAGTCTCCCCATAACTAATTAGATTGTAAGCTCTTTATTCAAGGAGTTGTATATCTACTGTGTACTGTACTGTTCTACAGATGAAAAAATACACTTATAACCTTTAGTAATGCCAACACCCATTCCCTGGAACTTTATTGTCCAAACCTAAGTGAAGTTGGAATCTGCCTCATACTGTCCACATCTTGTCAAAAAGTCCTCTCAACTTTATTCTAAATGATGTAGATCAAACCAATGAAACCAATTATGTTTAATCTGGGCTGTTGCATTTCCACCTTAAGAGCCACCTACCAGATACTTCTTGTTCTGTTGTATACAAAATCAGATATATTTAGAATTCAGAACCCATTTTTTACAAATATATGAATTAATATCACAAATGTGTGTTACATTTAATATTTTCAAAATATCAATTGTATGTCATCCTGTCAAAGGGAGTCGTGGATAGAATTGGGTTGTAGGATGCCTACAACACAACAATATGGATTTGTTTTTATTGCAAACTAATATAATTTAATCATGGGGAAAAAATATTGGGGGAAGGAGTATCCCAATAATCCCCTAAATCTTTAAATGTTCCCAGCAGGCTATAATAAATTTGTCTAGCAAACAACATCCAACGCACCCGGTAACAGCGATAAATGGCAAGAAAAAAGTCTTAGACTCAAAATGTTGCAATTATGTTAGCTGTATTGCTTATTCCAAAATACACAGGCATATAATGGGTAAAAGACAGGCAAACAACAAGCTGGTCAAACGCGTTTCATATATTACTTCTTCAGTGACCATACTCACACCCATAATGCAGTGCTATTTAACAAACCCAGGAGAGCCCTCCCATTGGTAATAATCCAATCACAGCATATAAAGCACTATATAGAAGCATATGGGTGATCTAAGGGATATATATGAAGAGCACCAAATAATAAATATATACTTATAAAATAATAATTAATTCATGCCTTGGTGCAAAAATTAAAAAAGAAAGAAAAACATAAAATTGTAAAACAAACATATTATCTGAAAATGTTTTTAAAGTGACAGTACAAATAACTGTTCTAATAAACTAAAGTAACTATCTTTACCAAACAAACCTATTAACTGAAAATTTAAAGTGACAGTACACGTAACCATTCCCATATTCTAAAGTAACAATCTTTATTATTTGGTATCTACAAAAAGTTTTACATCCCATTCGGAGTTGGCATTCTGGTATCCAGCTGAAAAATCCAGAATACTTCTCTTTTACTTAGATTAGTTCCTCTATTTCCACCTCTTGGGTGTCTAGAGATCAGCTGGATACCTTGGAATGACAGCAGAGAACTGTCAGAGTTGTGTTCCTTTCTGAAATGTAGGGAGATAGGGGTAGTGGACTCTGGGTCCTCAATTGAATGCAAATGATCTAAAAAGCTATCTTTTAGGGCCTGTGTCGTTTGACCAACATACTGCCTATAGCACCCCCTACAGGTCAGAAGATAAATGACATAACAAAAATTACAAGTTGTATGTTCCTGTATCTTAAAGTCCTTTTTATTTACAGAAGATACAAAACTGGTACCAAAGGAAGCATAGAAGCATGATTTACATCTCCTACTTCCACATTTGTAAAACCCTGGTTTGATTGACAACCAATTTTTATTTTGTGTTCTTGACAACATTGAAGGAGATAAAATATTCCCTAACGTTTTTGCTTTATGTGACACAAAAGATATCCCTTCTTTGATAATAGTTTGTAGGCTCTCATCTGTTTCCAAAATTGGAAGCGCTTTACGAACTATATTGCATATTTTACCATATTCTTCACTGTACGTAGTGATGAATTTTGGTTTATTAAACCTGTCTTGTCCCTTGGACTTACTTGATTGAAAAAAACTTGTCCTATCTGTATAATCCACTTCTTTTTTTGTTTGCTTAAGTACTTCTCTACAATAGCCTCTCTGGATTAATCTAACAGTTAGTTCATTTGAGTGTTTAGAGTAACTCTTTTCATTTGTACAATTTCTCTTGACCCTTATATATTGGCTTTTAGGGATAGACTGAATAATATGTTTAGGGTGATATGATTTTGCATTTAAAATAGTGTTACCCGCAATCTCTTTGCAGAATAGTTCCACTTCAATACAGGGATCTTCAACATTAGAAAAAAGTCTGTCTAAAAAAGACATTGAAGTTTTACTATACTCCATAGTGAATTTAAGATTCATGGAGTTGTTCTGAAGGTAATTAAGAAACTGTTTAACAAGGTCAACTGGACCCTTCCAAATCAACAAAATATCATCGATAAATCGACCGTAAAAAAGAATATACTCTTTGAAGGGATTTCCATCTCCATAGATGTGGGACAGCTCCCACCAACCCATATACAGGTTGGCATAGGAGGGGGCAAATTTTGCCCCCATAGCCGTCCCACGCCTCTGGAGATAGAACCCCCATCAAATAAGAAAAAATTATGTTTCAGTAAATAATCAACAGAAATCTTCATAAACTGCTTCAAAACATCATCATAGTCAGAAAAATTGTTAAGAAAAAATTCAATGGCCTCAATACCCTGTTCATGTGGGATACAAGTATATAATGAGACCACATCAATGGTGACAAAAACATATTCCTCATGCCACACAATACCTTCCACCCGTTTGATGACATCAGTGGTATCTTTGATTTAGCTCATAAGATTACAAACAAATGGCTGTTAATATCCATCTATCATTTCGGAAAGAGGCTCATTAAGTGAGCCAATTCCCGCCACGATGGGTCTGCCAGGAGGATTATTACTGTCCTTGTGGACTTTTGGCAAATAATGAAAGATGGCTGTAACAGGTTGTTCAGTAAATGTTCAGTAAATAGGAAGCCAAAATTTGCCTCTGTAATTAAACCTTCCTGTAATGCGAAATCTAGAATTTGTTTCAATTCTGATTGATAAAAAAATACAGGATTGTATTTGAGCTTCTCATAGACTGACACATCCAAAAGCTGTCTATAGGCTTCTGTTATATAATCCTTACAGTTAAGGACAACCACCTTTCCACCTTTATCAGAGTTACGTATAACCAACTCTTTATTAGTTTCTAACTCTTTGATAGACAAATGCTGTTTTTTAGACAAATTATCATTTCTGTGGTCCATAGTGGGCCTGTCAGAGTAAAGCTTTCTTAATGCAATTTCTACTGTTTTCTGAAAAACCTCTATTGCACTAGACTTTGCATGTAGAGGGTAGAATTTAGATTTCCCCCTCAATCTAGTTATATCCTGTACACCTTTATCAACACATAGGTGTGAATCTTTATTTTGTTTGTCTAGTGCCATGAGATCTAAAAGTGAACAGTCACCTGTAAATTCAAAACCATATCTGATTGGATCTGGTTTCTCTGTACATTTCACTTTCTGACTCTCACCTGTAGCTCCCAAGAAATGTTTCTTAAGGACAAGCGATCTCACAAATCTGTTGAGATCAACTACAGTGTCAAACAATACATTTGTCTCACACAAACACATACACTGTTGTATACTATTCTATTCAATTAAGCTTGTAAAACCTTTTAATGTGACTCTGTCTGTCCACATCCTCTTAGTCATTCACTCTGCTTAACAACCAAAGAGGAAAAGCTCTGGCTATTCTGAATTCTGCAAAGAATGGTTTAACCCTTCAGAATCTAGAGCCACACAATAAGCATGCAGCTTATTACTATGCTGGGTAGGTGATTCTTAAAGAGAGGGGATGATAATGATTTTTTAAAAAATACAGCTTGCTCAAGGGACACTTTTGGCATTAACAGCAGCCTGTGCTTATTATTCAAGGAAGCAGATTATGTTGTGAATGCTGCAGACTAAGGACCAGCTTTTGAATTTTGGTACAATGCCCAATTTATACTTAGCACCTGCTTGAATTTTTTAAGTAGGTTATTAAGATGTGTCTGTTGCTCTTCCACTATGCCATGTGTTAGATTTTGAAATAAAAATGCATAATGAAGAATGATAGCTGTAATATGTATTTAAATGTTTTATTACATCATGAGACCTTGCTCTCATAATAGGCATGCATGGAAGTTTATAAAGAAACATTGTATTCTCTAAAACAATTTTTCTTATTTACTACTACTAATACCACCATTTATTTATAAGCTGACAATATATTCTGCAGTGCTGTGAAAACGAACAAAGTTATTACATGATAACATTTAAGAAAGCACAAAAGTAAACAATTTGAAGAAAAAAAAACTTTTATACAGTACCTTTGCACAATGTATTGGTGAGCTAACACATCAAAGACTTAAATGGTAAACCATTGAGAAGAAAGGTAATTAAATAGATATAAAAGCGCAAAAAGACAATGTTAGCACATTGCTTCCATGTGACTATGGGGTTGATTAGAATCTTTCCATATTGCTTTCCGATAACTCTGTTTCAGTTTCGGCCTATAGTGAAAGTGTTTTTGGATGATCACATTCCAAAATGAATTTGGCAGTCAGGAAGGCACAATCCCAGTTGACAGCCCAGTCACAAAAATGTGTTTCCTTTTAAAAACCAAGTCACAAAAACGTTTTGCAGCTACAATATTGCAATTTACGGTTAAAATCATGTTTTAGAAGATAAATTGCATCCCTTTTCTTGTGATAGAAACCATCAGTCTCCTCCTTAATTTCAGAAGTTTCTCGCCAAAGCAGAAAATGGTTCTTTGGTGTGACTTCGGCTGCAGACGATAGTTAAGTAGTACTGGTTATCAGAACGATGCCTTCTAACATTTATGGCAGCTCTGAGCTGGTGGTTTGCAATCCCCCAGACTTCAATACAAAGAGAAGGGTTAAAATTATTTCTTGCGCCGCTAGATGTTTGAGGTAAGCTAAATCTCCTATAATATTCCCCCTTAGATATCAGGTATGATGTGCATGAAAAAAATGTGGTTTGGAGATATAGCGCAAAGTTTGCTTAAACCTCTATACGTGATCTCTGTGAAACAATCAACTAAAGTGCATATTAATTTTAGCGCAGAGAGTGCTTAAACCTCTATAGGTGATCTCTGAAAAGCATTCAACTGAAGTTAATAATAATTAGCATATGTTTCAATATACAGAGAATTGGGTCCAGCTATGTGGTTCCAAGATGTTTATAGGATGAGTATAAAATTCATCTACAGCTGTGTCTGTATAGTTGTGTCTGTTCTATGCAAAGACACACAGTGTTACTTTAGCGTAGCACTCACTATATAAAATGATACAAGGTGTATTTATTATATTAAAAAATTAGAAGCATTTAATATATTAAAACACATAAAGTCAACTCATCTGAGTATTTCTAGTATTCTAGAAATGTCAATAAAAAATGCGGTTGGCCGACCTGATTGGCTAAAATACTCAGGGACCCCACTGGTTTAAAAAAATGTTCTGAATCCCTGTAATTTAATTGAAATTCCGTGTGTTAGTTGGGTAAATAGTATACGATTGTGTGATACACAGTTCCAATAGTAATTATATCCTTATCGGTGTTAGTGCAATAACACAGTTCTGTCCATATTTATATATCCATTAGCGAAAACCAGGAATTTGGTCCTGTCTTTGTATACCCGTAATGAGTTTAGTTTAAGGGTTTTCTCCTTTTTATATATGAATATCCTTAAGATGTTTTAGTGAAAGAAGTCAATACTCACTGTCTGCCGTGAGCTTACCACGCAAGCCGGCCCCAGACTTGTCAGAGTCAATCAGAAAATTCGAATTATTGAGAAAAATATCTCAACACTTTTCAAATATTAAAAATTTCAATATAGTCATTGAGCAAACATGCCTACTATGCCAAGGCGTAACTAGAAACCATAGGGCCCAGGTGCAAGAATCTAAGAAGCCCCCCCCAAAAAAAAAGTTGAATTTGATATATATATTTTTTTTAACATTTAACACAGAAAAAAAATGTGAATCAGATTACATGTCTGCAAAAGGAAGTACCCTGTGCCCACAGTCTGTGAGATGGTCTGACCCCCTATTACTGTATATAGTGACACTGTTTAACCCCCCAGTACTGTATATAGTAAGTTAGTGACACAGTCTGTAATCTGCCGGTGAGATGGCTGGCCTGACCCTACCAGCCCCAGTACTTTATAAAGTGACCACAGTAGTCTGTGACATGGTCCAGCCCCCCTGTACTGTATATAGTAGAATATGTCAAAAAGGGCATTTTGGGACTTTTTTACTGGCGAACTGAAAATGTGCTCTCTGTTCTGAAAAATAGACAAAATACCCCTATTGTGATCAAATCAAAACAAAAAAAAAACCCTCTTTGGGCTTGAAAACCCAATGAAAACATATAGGGGTTAATTTATCAAGCTCCGTATGGAGTTTGATGCCCCATGAAGACCGCTGCTCCATAACCTGTCCACTTGCTCTGAGGCGGCAGACAGAAATCAACCTGAGCGAATACGATTGGGTTGATTGACACCCCTGCTAGCGGCGAATCTGCAGGAGGCGGTATTTCACCAGCAGTTCACAAGAACTGCTGGTGCAATGATAAATGCAGACAGCAAAAGCTGTCGGCATTTATCGATGTGCAGCGGACATGATACGCTACATCGTATCATGTCCACTCACACTATAATAAATTGACCCCATAGGCTGATATATCCTCCCTAAAGGGTTTAAATGCATAGTTATAGTCTGCTCCTTATAGGCTACCTGAAAACAGTTGCTTAGCGAATTGGTGTTAACATGTATAGCTGCCAAGCACCGGCCACATTGAGCTTAAGATTGGTAGTTCATTTAACTTTTCTAACCCTTTAATCTTTAGTCTTTTTTAATCTTACAAAGGCATTTAAGATGGGCGACAAATTATAGGTTGAGAAGTCAGCAAAGATGACGTTACCGTGGTCAAGGCAGAATATGATGAGTCATGGAATCAGAATATGTCTAGTTTAGCATTTTTAACATTAGAACTATTCTGATTTTATCAGCTGAATATCTTAGTCATAGTGACCTAGCATGGTCGAGAATTTACAAGTGTAATACACAATGAAGACCATTGGAAGAGGGCTGACCCTGAATAACCTTACAAACTGCTAGTCATTTACCATAGAAAGTAATGAGGCTGTTTGGAAAGTTGTGTCTCGCATGAGGCAATATGATTAACAATGTAGTAACTGGCACATTGCAAGTTTCTCCATTCAAAGTAAATATAAACCAAACTGTAATGTTATCCATTTGCATTTGCTTCTACTTTCATTTACAATCATTTGTGAAACAGGTATAACAAGTCAAATCATTTTCCAGACAAATGATTGCAAGACTAATCAGATGGTAAAGAGATATTACAAATGGTGTTGTGAGTACACTAAAACACACTCATGGAATGTCCTTGACTAACCAACTTGCTGTCATAGAGAGACTCAATTCATACAGACAATTTTACTAACATATTATAAATACTGCTAATTTCAAAATATAAAGTCTAAAATGTATTCTCTTGATAAATTGCACTACATTTCTTTTGACTTGCAATCTACAGGAATATCATCAGAAGTTGTTTCCTTTAATTCATTCTGCTAGAGACACACAGATGAAATAGGTCTTGCAGTAGCAGCTCATCTTTAAAACACGTTAATAAAGCTGTTTTACTATAATGATCCAAACATAGGATGTGTTATACTTTCCCTTAAAGAGATTCTGTAAATATAATCTTTTCCATAGTCAATGCAAATGTACCAATGAGATGAGACCTTCTTTCGGGCTGATAAACATGAAGAGGGGCACACACAGATGATTAAATGGACTTCTCACAATCTCCCAAGGAATTCTTCACATTCCTGTCTTAGAGATTGCTAGGTGGTTAGAATCATTTCTGTGTGTTAATTTGAAGCTATATTTTCTGGCTGATGTTCATAAAAGACAATCTCAGGAGTAGTATATTATTGTATATTGCTCTTTTTGGATGTTTAATTTAATTGACAATTTGTTAGCTTTACTTTAATTAATAATCGTGCTATTTTGTGATGTTTCTGTAAAATGTGGCACACATGAGATAGTGTCATCAGTCATGCATGAGAAAGGGATCTAAAATTGATCTTAAGAAGCTCCAAGTGTCAGCTAAACAAGGGAATCATTGGGATTCAAGCTCAATATATATATGGCAGTCTTCAGGAACACATTGATGTCTTGAAAAAGACTCCAACAAGCCAAAACGTCAACTTTTTTTGATTGTTATTTAATAAAAGTATTGAACTTTATCAAGACCTGCGAGTGCCCAAATTCTTTGGAAATATATATATATATATATATATATATATATATATAGAGAGAGAGAGAGAGAGAGAGAGAGAGAGAGAGAGATACTGTATGTATGTATGTGTGTATATATATATATATATATATATATATATATATATACACACATACATACAGCCTTCAAATCCTGGTCATGTTACACATCTAAGCCCTAAGGCTTTTCATTTGAAAGCCCATCTTCATATATTTCTTCACAGCTTAACATCCTTATGGTATCCTCAAATTCTAGAAATACTCCTTAGCTGATAATGTTGACCTTCAAGAAATGTAAGTTCATGTTGGTTTGTTTGTTTCTTCTTCTATATTAAATGACTCCTAAAAGTCTCATGTAATTTCCCTGTTGCTACATCAGCATGTTGGTATTGCATTTCCAGAGAAGGGAAGAATTTTTTTTCCCTAACACTTCCCGATATCAATGTCATTAAATGCTTTTTATAGATTTGAAGGATGCGTACTTGTTGTAGAAACTCATACCAAGCTCCGTAGATTTTTAAGTAATTTAAAGCCACAAAGAAAAGATAAATTATGGTTGTTATATAAAATGACAGTAAACTACTTGTAAATACAAGACACTTCTGATGTATTGCTATTGAATTACATTTCAGCTAAGTCTAAAAATTGTTAATACAAATTAACATACTTTTACTGCAGTTTTGTTAGCCGAACACCACCCACCATTTGCCTTATTTGGAGGAGCCAATCTGGTCTTGAGTCTGCAAACAATAACACTAATCATAATAATAGTATAAAGTCCATTGTTTTGCAGTTAAGATTATTTAAGTCATGCCATTATGAAATGGCTAGATTGTGCAGGAGCTAGAGTCCTTTGTTGCTTTAATAAACTTCACAGGTTCCATGGGACCATTAGGGCCAGCTAACTTTTTTTTTTTTATTTTCTGTTTTAATTTAAATTAATTTAAATAGTAACCTTGCTGCTGAACTGTACGTTATACACGTTGAGGATGCAGTCATGACAGTATTTTTTTATAGCCAATTATTCGGCTAGATTACGAGTTGTGTGTTAGGGTAAAAAAGCAGCGTTAAGAGGTCCTAACGCTGCTTTTTTATGCCCGCTGGTATTACGAGTCTTGAAGGTTTAGGGTCACCGTACACTTCTTTGGCCTTACCGCAAAACGACTTAAGAAAACTTCGTAAAGTCTTTTTTCTATGGCACTTCCATAGCGCTGATATTACGAGTCTGTCCTGGGAGGCCAAAAAGTGAGCGGTACACCCTACCCCGTCAAGAGTCCTAACGCATTTAAAAGTCAGTAGTTATGAGTTTTATGGTACAACGCCGTTACATAAAACGCATAACTAAAGTTCTAAAAAGTACACTAAAACCCATAAACTACCAATTAAGCCCTAACCCGAGGCCCTCCCGCATCACAAATACTAAAATAAAAATGTTAACCCCTAATCTGCCGCTCTGGACACCGCCGCCCCCTACATTATATTTATTAACCCCTAATCTGCCGCCCCCTGCCTACACTTATTAACCCCTAATCTGCCGCCCCAACGTCGCCGCCACTCTAATAAACATATTAACCCCTAAACCGCCGCACTCCCGCCTCGCAAACATTAGTTAAATATTATTAACCCTTAATCTGCCGGCCCTAACATCGCCACCACCTACCTACATTTATTAACCCCTAATCTGTGGCCCCCAATGTTGCCACTATATTAAAGTTATTAACCCCTAAACCGAAGTCTAACCCTAACCCTAACCCTAACACCCACTAACTTAAATATAATTTAAATAAATCTAAATAAATATTCCTATCATTAACTAAATTATTCCTATTTAAAACTAAATACTTACCTGTAAAATAAACCCTAAGCTAGCTACAATATAACTAATAGTTGCATTGTAGCTAGCTTAGGGTTTATTTTAATTTTACAGGCAAGTTAGTATTTATTTTAACTAGGTAGAATAGTTATTAAATAGTTATTAACTATTTAATAACTACCTAGCTAAAATAAATACAAAAGTACCTGTAAAATAAAACCTAACCTAAGTTACACTAACACCTAACACTACACTATAATTAAATACATTAACTAAATTAAATACAATTAAATAAATTAAATTAGCTAAAGTACAAAAACAAACAAACACTAAATTACAGAATTGTAAACTAATTACACCTAATCTAATAGCCCTATTAAAATAAAAAAGCCCCCACAAAAATAAAAAAAACCTATCCTAAACTAAACTACCAATAGCCCTTAAAAGGGCCTTTTGCGGGGCATTGCCCCAAAGTAATCAGCTCTTTTACCTGTAAAAAAAAAATACAAACAACCCCCCCAACAGTAAAACCCACCACCCACACAACCAACCCCCCAAATAAAATACTAGCTAAAAAAACCTAAGCTCCCCATTGCCCTGAAAAGGGCATTCAGATGGGCAAGCTCTTTTACAAGCCCAAACCCCTAATCTAAAAAATAAACCCACACAATACACCCTTAAAAAAACCTAACACTAACCCCCTGAAGGTCGACTTACCGGGAGACGTCTTCATCTAAGCCGGGCAAAGTGGTCCTCCAGACGAACAGAAGTCTTCATTCAAGCCGAGCAGAAGTGGTCCTCCAGACAGGCAGAAGTCTTCATCCAGACGGCATCTTCTATCTTCATCCATCCATCGCGGAGCGGCTCCATCTTCAACACAACTGACACGGAGCATCCTCTTCTTCCGACGGCTAAAACAGAATGAAGGTACCTATAAGTGACGTCATCCAAGATGGCATCCCTTAGATTCCGATTGGCTGATAGAATTCTATCAGCCAATCGGAATTAAGGTAGAAAAAATCCTATTGGCTAATGCAATCAGCCAATAGGATTGAAGTTCAATCCTATTCGCTGATCCAATCAGCCAATAGGATTGAGCTTGCATTCTATTGGCTGATTAGGTGGGTTTCTTTTTTAAATTAGGGGTTTGGGCTTGCAAAAGAGCTAACTGCCCTTTTTAAGGGCAATGCCCATCCAAATGCCCTTTTCAGGGCAATGGGGAGCTTAGGTTTTTTTAGCTAGTATTTTATTTGGGGGGTTGGTTGTGTGGGTGGTGGGTTTTACTGTTGGGGGGGTTGTTTGTATTTTTTTTTTACAGGTAAAAGAGCTGATTACTTTGGGGCAATGCCCCGCAAAAGGCCCTTTTAAGCGCTATTGGTAGTTTAGTTTAAGCTAGAGTTTTTTTATTTTGGGGGGGCTTTTTTATTTTAATAGGGCTATTAGATTAGGTGTAATTAGTTTAAATTTCTGTAATTTGTTTATTATTTTCTGTAATTTAGTGTTGTTTTTTTTGTACTTTAGCTAATTTAATTTAGGTAATTGTATTTAATTTAGTTAATTTATTTAATTATAGTGTAGTGTTAGGTGTTAGTGTAACTTAGGTTAGGTTTTATTTTACAGGTAAATTTGTCTTTATTTTAACTAGGTAGTAATTAAATAGTTAATAACTATTTAATAACTATTCTACCAAGTTAAAATAAATACAAACTTGCCTGTAAAATAAAAAAACCCTAAGATAGATACAATGTAACTATTAGTTATATTGTAGCTATCTTAGGGTTTATTTTACAGGTAAGTATTTAGTTTTAAATAGGAATAATTTAGATAATGATAGGAATATTTATTTAGATTTATTTAAATTATATTTAAGTTAGGGGGTGTTAGGTTTGGGGTTAGACTTAGGTTTAGCGGTTAATAACTTTAATATAGTGTCGGCGACATTGGGGGCAGCAGATTAGGGGTTAATAAGTGTAGGTAGGTGGCGGCGACATTGAGGGCGGCAGATTAGGGGTTAATAAATATAATATAGGTGTCGGCGATGTTGGGGGCAGCAGATTAGGGGTTCATAAGTATAATGTAGGTGGTGTCCGGAGCGGCAGATTAGGGGTTAATAATATAATGTAGGTGTCAGCGATGTCGGGGGCGGCAGCTTAGGGGTTAATAAGTGTAAGATTAAGGGTGTTTAGACTCAGGGTTCATGTTAGGGTGTTAGGTGTAGACATACATTTTTTTACCCCATAGGAAACAATTAGGCTGTGTTAGTGAGTTTAACGCTGCTTTTTTGCAGGTGTTAGACTTTTTTTCAGCCGGCTCTCCCCGTTTATCCCTATGGGGAAATCGTGCACGAGCATGTTACACCAGCTCACCACTGACTTAAGCAGCGCTGGTATTGGAGTGCGTTAATGAGCAAAATTTTGCTCAACGCTCACTTCTTGCCTTTTAACAACGGGTTTCTGAAAACTCGTAATACCAGCGCTGCAGGTAAGTGAGCCGTGAGGGAAAACTGCTTGTTATCACCCCATAGCCTCTAACGCAAAACTCGTAATCTAGGTGATTGTTATTTACAGCTCAGACTAAAATTTCATTTTTTGCATGGCTTAAATACAAGTAAAAGTGTAGTGATTTTTTTTTATATTAGAGTTTGCTTATGAACACATTTAAGCTATGTATGATTAATTGTCTACTCGGTGTGATGTAACCTATAAAACTTCTAAAGGACTAGTCAAGGGACTTTATGTAATAGAGTACCTGACTGGTATGTTGTGGTTCACAATTTCAGATTGCATTCAACCCAATTATTTTTTAAATATATATATATATATATATATATATATATATATATATATATATATATATACTGTATGTATATATATTCCTGTAGGTTTATTGGTATAGATAAATATTTTTAAGTATATATAAATATTTTACATTAAAATTATTATATATATATATATTTATTTATTTAATAATACAAATTAAAAAAAAATCTATGTGAAGAAAATAAGAATGTAAAATAAGCGTATATATATATATATATATATACCGGTACATTTACAGTATGTATAATAATTGTTAATGAATATTATTAAAATTTTGTAATATTTTATATTTAATATATTAAGAATGCCCTTTGAGATTTGTAATTCTTCATGTTCACTACCCCAACACCATGTTAGACCTAAAGTGCAAAAAACAAATTGTGTTAGGCATATTTTACATTCCTATGTTCTTCTCATAGAAAAAAAGTGTGATTTTGGAGGGGGCGGAGCTAGCTTAGGAGCCGAGTGGTCGCATCTTCCTGCAGCTCTGTAAGAGAGCATTATTTAATCCTGTTTACCTGACCCCTCGGCTCCACAAACCTCCCCAAATGGAGTATTAACAACCCCAAAGACTAATCTCTAAGGGACTTGATCTCTACTAAACACTTTGAGGAGGTTAACTTCCAAAACAACCAGTGAGGCCTAGGACTAGAGCCACGCAACAGCATCCATTTTTTCTCAGACACACAAGCAGTATAGTGTACATACGATCTGTGACAAGTGCGATGTACAAATCTTCAACCTATATACTGGTGAAGCAACATCTACAATACACAGGATAAGCCAACTCTAACCTGGATTAAAGACAGGCAACTCCCAGCAAGCACCTCCAGGATATATTATAGGGTGATCTGGTCTAGCTCGTTACGAGAAACATTCCTCTGCCAGTTGCATCATGCAGCTTGATCTAAGAATCCTACTTAGAGCCCTAACAGGACAGCTGGATCGATAAGCATGGGAACTTACTGAAGAAATAAGGTCATCTTTCTCCTCTACTATCCCCGTAATGAATACAACAGCATCCAAGGTCTGCCGGGAGGTCCTGACCCCAAGCGTAGTTCAGGAGCGCTCAATTGGAGTAAATAGGGCTAGATATCTGGCAATGTGGAAGTCCCATATCCAGATTGTACACAAGCTCTTCACACACACAGCAACAAGACAGAGGCTGATACGAGATATCAGGAGTGTCTCACATTGAAGGAGACTACATTTTCTATGGGGGCAAGTATACTGTGTCTGAGTTACTTTCAGGATGGAGCCGGACAGGGTCCTAGTCCAAAAACTGACATAAAAGTCGCTGAACTTTCTGTCATTATGCAATCACCATCCTGGGCTATTTTATCTATTAGATCTATCTTGGGATGCTCTACGGCTTCTTTAACCAATGTGTGGGACCTTACATATCTCAGGAGAACTGGAGTGGGGTAGCTTATTACTAACTTATCTAGTGACCGGAGGACATATAGAGTCTGATTGATTGTCTTAATCTTCAGTCTAAGACCCAAATGAAAGAATACCTCAATGACTGTTGGAAACATAGCTCTCCACTTATTATTCTTATTTTGTGTCTGCTTTAAATAATGTTAGATTATGTGCACCTTTTCTCTCTCGCTTAGAGCAGTTCACCATTTATTTTTATATCAGGTCTCTGTGTATGTTTATCTTAGTATGTTGGTCGCTCATTTAACTCCTTGCAGAGTCCACCTTTAGTGAGACATGTACCATTACTACCCTTAGCCAATCTCATATAGTTCAATTCAGGAGGGCTACTTACATTAAGTTCCAATCATTTTCCTTTCTTGCAGTTGTTGGAGGGGAGATATATTATTGTCAATAGACTCAGAAATTCCTTATACATACCCACTCGATTAAATACTTCCACCTTATTGAACTAAGACCTCATTTATAGCCCCGTATAGGACACTATACTACTTTCACTAATTCCATGTTGTTTTATTTTATATATGAGCCTTACTGCTATTTCATACTCTTTAAAAAACCTTTGTCCTTGTGCAAGAGGTAACTATCTTTAGTACCAGCTTTTTCATATGTTCTGATTAGATTCTGGTGACCCTTTTGTCAGCGGCTGAGACATTGGGGTCCACTATGCTTAGCCCTGAACAGTCCCTAATACAGGATTTTTCTTTAAGTACCTCACTAGCATAGTCATGATCTACTCCTTTTCACAAGAATACGGGATGTAACATATACATACTCTCAAGCTTTTATGTCCTACTGCTACACCTGCTCACCCTCCATTTCTAGCTCGTACATCAGACCCCTTTCAGGTTGTCTATGCTTAATGTAAAATTAGTCCTGCAGTAATGGAGACTCAGAGTCTGCCAGGTTTCAAATCCCACTAATGACGGCACCAAGCCTGATGGCTGGAAGACCTTGAGCTGTTAATTGCTAATTCTCTTTTTTTCTGTTTCACATTGACAACAAGGGGGATACTAGCTGTTTCTATGTCCTGACTCTTTACTGGGACTACACGAATATGTGCCCCCTTAAGGAATAATTTCAATATCCGCTTAACACATATATGATATGAGATTTTTGTAAATTTATTTTGCGTAGAGCCTCAATGCTAGCAAATGCATACTTTACAGAGTTTACTTCTCTCCAGATACATACTTCTACATCATACCTGGGTACGCTATTAGCCAGTACTGGCAATACCGACACAGGCAACCACCCTACCTTATTGCTCATTATGTGCAAGCTTGTTTACTATTGATGTTTATGGTTTTTTAAGTTCACTTAAATTTTATACTTAAATTGGTTATATTGGTCCCATAGATATGTAATGGTAAATCATCTTACAATCTACCTTAATTATTGTTATATTTTATATGTTTGTGTGCTATCTAGTTTTGTTATGACACTAACTTCTCTGTGCTTGTAGGGAACTCTCCCCATAGTGTTCCTATTGTATAATTACGCCTTCTAGACCTGATCCTACACAGAGGATACATGATTAGTCTCTAGCATTCAAGCATTCTGTAGGCTAGACCTCCTGGTACACTTCATTATATTTTATAGTAGATATATATGTCTGCCCTCTATCTATATATGACAAAACACCTAATTCTCATTTAAGCTTTATATCACACTACGACCTATTTTTCCTGATGGCAGCCTGAGGAAAATATAACAAGTTAATAATCTAATTATAGGTTTACCGGACTAGTCAAATTGTACTTATGCCCAACAAAACAAATTATCTTAAGGTCTCATTTAAAGAAACCTTTACACACCATTATTATATACAACCTAATGTTATTATATATTATTGTTATAGTTATTTTATAAGCAACTATTTCTCTTAATGACTATGATATATATCACATGTATGCTATTTCTGTATATGACTTATTGCATGACGCTGCGATTATCCCCTACTTTATACTATAACAGATATATCTTCCTGCAGAGCTTTCTATATATTACTATGATGACCCAACTACTCCTCACGCCATCTATTTCCCTCTAATCTAGTACTAATAGTTATAACATAGCTATCCTTCCCTTCCTTGGTCAGTAGCTTGAATAGGATATGCTTACTTCTACCCAATATATTATATGTCCCATGTATTTAATATTCAACTATGCCCTGGATTTTCCTTAATATTATCATATATAACCCCTCTAAATAGCACCAACTGGTATATTCAACATAATTCCCCTGCTGGAATACTCCCATCTATATGCCCATAGTTCTCACACTTCCCAGTGTCATATAGCTCACATTTGTATGTTGCCCTATCACTACCTCTCTGACAACAACTTTAGATGTTTAACCACAATCTACATGACATTCTCTTATATTGCTCCGCCCCTCCATTTTCCCCCCTATTCAACAAGCGGCGCTTGCCCGCTGAAACTCCCCTCCGCCATATATCATACTCAAGCCCATTATCCTTTTTTGGGATTTTCGAATTCTCAGAACTTGCTGAATTATCAAGGCTAATCCTGCTGCATATTGCCCCTAATTGAATTTAATTGATAACAACTGCAAAACAATTCATTTTATACTAGCTATGCCATGGCGAGTGGGGTTGTCTGCAAACTCATTTCTGTATTGGCCAGTGCAAATAAAACAAGTGGTGGCTTAAGTTTGATTATGAAAAAAAAAAACAATTGTGGTAAATAAGATGTTAATTTATTAAGACTTGGCTAATATGTTATTCTATTGCAAGACAGCAGAAATGCTTTTGGAAATGGAATCTTCAGATTGCTTAACAAAAAATAGGGAACTTACAAATAAATGTTATCGCTATAATTTCTTTTTCAGCAATTCAGTTTTTTAACATATATATTTGATCATTTTATCACTTAATTCTCCTTTTCAATCCTGGAAAGTAAATATTCATCACAATGAAGCTTAATGGTTTCTTAATTTTAATTAAATCATATATTTACCTTCCTCTATAATAACATATGTCATTTATTTAGTTTTAGTTAGTCGTGTGAGATTTCAATGATTGACCTTACATTGTACATTTTCCTGAAATTTACTTTGGTACATTAAATATTTGAAATTACAAAGAGACAATGAGTTTTTGAAGTCTGTGCTTTGTTACGGGTGTATTAGTAAAATCTATAAAAGTACAA
The DNA here is from genome assembly GCF_027579735.1 of Bombina bombina. Lineage (NCBI taxonomy): Eukaryota > Metazoa > Chordata > Amphibia > Anura > Bombinatoridae > Bombina > Bombina bombina. The sequence goes on from NC_069508.1 coordinate 108,899,614, forward strand.
TGTTGTTCTGTTGTTATGTGGCTCTTTAAATAAGTAGTTTAGTAGTCTTTATTCTAGTTTTTTTCCATAAATAAATGGACCCTCAGTACTTGAGAGTGAAGACTTTTCTGTCTGGAGGATGTGGATTATCATTTGTGTGTGCTCCATATATTTGAAGGGATTAAATGCCATATCCTCCTCTAAAGGAAATTAACTTAACTATATAACATAACTTAACTATATAATCGTTTAATATAAACTTCTTAATTTCTATAACATTAGAAATAAAACACACAACTCAAAGAGGATGCAAACCCTCAGGTCACTTATATTTATTGCGGAACACAAGAAACTCAAACGGCAACATCACAATAACTTGAACCAGGGTGTGGCAATTGGGTACTTTGTAACTTGCAGTAACCCCTGCTAAGAAGATAGGCCTTGCCAGGAATACAGGATACAAGCGGAGCTCAGCTACCATGCAAAGATGATTAGGGAGTTCTTGGCTTTGGCAACACGAACAGGAAACCCCCTCCCCAGATGCGCATCTGAGGACATCACCCCTTCCTGAAATTAGCCGTCATTCAACCTTTTCTCATCCTGCACCACAGGCACGGACCAACCGCCTGTACTGGGGCGCTGAACCACCACTCCAAACCAGAAGGACCAGGGTCAAATAGTCGCAAAGCATATTGAACACCTGGGAAGTTGAAACTTACCATCCTCGGACTCATAGAAATGGGTCACATAACCCTCATCAGGCCTCAGACACCTCACTACTGAAGACCACCATTGTGATGGCTCAGACTAACGATTGCTGCTTACAAATACAGGGAGGGATGGGAGGGAAAACTTCAATGATCAAAGCAGAAAGAGGGATTGGACTTCTTGTACAGTTCTTAAAAAAAGTAAGTCTAACCCCTCCTAGAAAATAGCAACAATGTTGCAAACACACACCTCTCCCATTCAATTATCCTGGCCTTAACCCTTATGTGCATACCAGGCTGTTTGCCTTATATTTCAATTTTATGTGACATGCAAAGTGCTTGTGTGTTAGATTGACAGTAGTTCTAGACTAATCTTATATATAAGATATTTGGAAATAATTTCCTTACTTGTTTGCCTTGGACTGGCCTTTCTGATTCCATTCAATGCTAAATCAGCATCTGCCTTGCACCCTGTACAAAACATTCACTGATCTATCACCCTCCATTTTGATATAACAGCTCCTTCCATATCTGGTGCAACAATGACGTATATTCTTTCTCTCCGCCTCAGTCTGGACTGTAATAAAATGTTTCTAATTCTGTATAAACACTCTAGTAGTGATGTCGCTAACCTAAAATTTAGCGTTCGCGAATGGCGGACGCAAACTTCCGCAACTGTTCGCGAACGGGCGAACCGCCATAGACTTCAATAGGCAGGCGAATTTTAAAACCCACAGGGACTCTTTCTGGCCACAATAGTGATGGAAAAGTTGTTTCAAGGGTACTAACACCTGGACTGTGGCATGCCGGAGGGGGATCCATGGCAAAACACCCATGGAAAATTACATAGTTGATGCAGAGTCTGGTTTTAATCCATAAAGGGCATAAATCACCTAACATTCCTAAATTGTTTGGAATAATGTGCTTTAAAACATCAGGTATGTACACTACTGTTACATCAGATATGAGTTGCACTGGGGTGACACTGTGCCCTGGCAGGCAGGCACTGAGACGCACACGTGTGAAGGAAACTGACTGCTATTATTTAACACAGTGAAAAAAGTGTTGTTTTTTTTAAATCTACACTACTGTTACACCAGATATGAGTGGTGGCACTGGGCAAGTGGGCACAGTATACGCTGTGAGCCTGACACACACGCTGGCAGGCAGGAAACTGCAATTAGATTACACAGGGGAAAAAAGCAGCCCTAAAAAGGGCTTTTTGGGGTGCTGTCCTTACAGCAGAGATCAGATGAGTCCTTCAGGACTGTAGTGGACACTGAATACACTAGCCTAGCTATAGATTTCCCTACTAAATCAGCAGCAGCTACACTGTCCCTCCTCTCACTAACAATGCAGCTTCCGAATGAATCTAAAATGGATGCTGTCCAGGAGGTAGGAGGATCTGGGAGGGAGGGTCAGCTGCTGATTGGCTGGAATGTGCCTGCTGACTGTGAGGTACAGGGTCAAAGTATTACTCAATGATGACGTATAGGGGGCGGATCGAACATCGCATATGTTCGCCCGCCGCGGCGAACGCGAACATGTTATGTTCGCCGGGAACTATTCGCCGGCGAACAATTCGCGACATCACTACACTCTAGTGCTGGTGTTTTCAAAGAATAAATAATATAAGAATATAGGCCCCAATACTTCTCTAAAAATATAAAAAATATTTACTTTTATATACTTTTTTCTTTATTTGTTATTAAATTGTAAGAAGTAAGAAAAATAATGTATTTGCAAGCACTGCCTCCCTGCATGATATTTTAGTGTGTAATATTTAAATGTATACTCTACTACTGGATTAATTACTGGATTAATGACTGTTTGGCAATATTTATGTAAAATACTGGGCTAGATTACGAGTTGACCACTATTTTAATGTGTGCCCGTAAAGGGTCAAATTTGCCCCTTTACAGGCGCACATTAAATAACCAGGCTTGTTAATGCTTCCAGAAGCTTGCGGTTTCACAGACCTCTAGTTAATGAAAAAATGTGCCCCAATTGCTCCTAAAATAAAGAGGACAGTACTGTACAAAAGAAAAAAAAAATAAAGGGTTAAAGTGAGGGGATGTGGGGTGTTAGAAAAAAAAAAGCACTGACTTTCCATGACGTCTATAGGGGCTCTTGTATTACTGAGTGGAGCGGCAATATTGCGATTGCGAAAGCACACTATTGCGCGACACTCATCACCTAGGCCATAATATATTCAGTGCCTCTCCCTTTTTGGTTGCTAGAATTTATTTGGCCAAGAGGTTTCCTTATATATACCAACCTAACTGTATCGATAGAGGAAAATTAATCAGAATTCTATTGAAAAAACTTCAGGGTATGTTTTTTTTTGTAGGGTTTATAAATTTAAACCAATTCCAGGCCATTACAAGATAACTTACTTGTTACATCTTTTCTAATGCGTTTGTAGCATCATAGCACCCAAGACACTGGTATTCCAACTACTAACAGACTGTTAAAAAATATTTTTCACAGGTTTTTCAATTTTAAAAGTTTCCAAATTCTAAACCATGTGCCCTGTTGAAAACGTATTTTTGGTAGAATTGTGTTGCTGTTCACACGTTTACATTGTTAAAGAAATTAGGCATGTAAAATTAAATGTTAATAGAAACAATGTTTTAATAACGTTTTTAAGCAATGGAACTAACAAATTAAGTGCTATAATTCAAATTAATGACTGCAATAAAGTGTTTAAATGTTGCTCCAATTTATATAAAGTAATTGTTTATACACATATAATGAAATATTATTTAGTGGTTAATTTAAAAAAATACATACAAGGATTTTAAGTAGTCATCATTAAAACTCAGTTCTTCTTTGGTCACATACAGTGGTGGTTCATTAAGATTACATTCTTTTGGGGGGGCAAACATTCTACAGAGCTTCATGTAGCAGCCAGTAAATTGGAAGCAAGGTTTGGTGGACTGTGGGCGGAGTCAAAGATGGAGGGCATGGATGGGCAAGCTATGGGCGTGGATTGATGTAAAGAGACAACAACAGGGAAGGAAATATTTTCACCCAAATCCCAATAGTAGTGCGAAGTAAAAGACAGGGCCATATATCTTATGCCCCTTTAAAGGTCTATGAAAGTCCATGCAAAAATCCCCTTAAAAAAGTTGTGTACTATAGTTTAACTTTTGTTTGTGTGTTTACATTTTCTAATGTATTCATTTTTTTATAAACTGGAATGGCTTAGAAAATAATGCGCACAAATAACTAAAGCTGCCATACAAAATTTTAGTGCAGCTATTTTTGCCAATTAGAATCAAGGCCAATGTTTTAAGCCCAAGGATGGAAGACAAGTGTTGACAAATTTCAAAGCTGCTGAATGTAAAAAGCCAACTGAAAACTGCTAGGCAGCTGCCTAATGATGTATCTATCCCAAGTAAAAGGTCTGCATTCCCTTACACTCACATACATTTCTGTGTTTATTTTACAAGGGTTTAAAACCTCCAGAGCATGGCTTCATGAAATATTGAAAAATGGCAAGAAAGAGAAACAGAGGAAGACGCAGAGAGTGCACAAAGTAAAATAAATTATGAAGGCTATAAAGAAAAATGACAAAGGCATTCATGTGAATGGAACACAGAACATAAAATAGGAAATATACATTATGGATTCCCACACGCTTTTCAAACTATGAAATACCGTTAGATTTATCCATACAGATTCTCTTTTCTGCTTCACTATAAAAATGTTTTTCTTTCCTCTCATATCATTTTATGACATTCCTTGGCTAACCATGAAAGAAGTTCGCCTTGGATATCATTTCTCTTTGCGATGCATTTCATCTTTTTCTCAGTTCTTTCTCTCTCGTCCTTTTAACTTTTTTCTGATTTTATTTATTTATTATTTTCATTTTTATTTCTATTGCCCTCTGGTCATATATACAAAACTCGCTGCCTCTTCTATACTGAGATAATCAGATTTTTATTTCTGTGTATAACATAGTAAATAATATATATTATAGGCAAGATTACAAGTGCAACGGTATTTAATGCTCCCCATCGCATGCTTAGTCTGCTAGAAGTAAGCTTTTTGAGCAGATCGGGTAGCATTCGTATTACAAGTTAAAAACAAAAAGTTTTTCCTCGTGCGCTAACCCGATACATGCAAAAATCCGAAGTTAGAATATGAATGGAGCAAAAAATGTGGGAAAAAAACCCTACTTGTGAGCAAACCTGATCGCATATTCTCAAGTGCACTAATCCAACATTAAAATATGAATATTTCACATTCCAATGTTCTTTACATAGCAGAATATGTTCAATTTATTCATACATTTCTACATATATCTGATGGTATTATTCTACAATAAATATCTATATCATACTGTGTGTGTATATATATATATATATATATATAGGTATAGATATATACAGATATATATTGGAATATCTATTTAAAAATACTTAGAACATATTCTGCTATGTGCATAACTTTGGAATGTGAAATATTTACAGTAAATACACTGTATACCACTTTATTGAACATGAATATTGCATAAATATGCTTTAACATATTTACATTTACTTAACTTCAAAGGGCACCAATGCACTTCTATATATGTCTTATGTGTGTACATATGTATTTATATGTGTGTACATGTCTGTAAATACATATATACACATATAAATACACCTGTATACACATTTATGATTTTACATGATTTCATCTACTTGACAGCAAAGGGATCCAATGCCCTTATATTTATGTCTAAATATGTGTACATATGTATTTATGTATTTATATGTGTATATATGTCTGTAAATACATATGTACACATACACACACGCACACATATACATATACATATATATATATATATATATATATATATATGTGGATGAAAAAGAGAAAATCAAAAAGGGCGCACAGCTAGGCACTAGAATAAAAATTGACTATTAGTAAAGTAGGTATGTAGTTTTCAGACCTATGTGGTTATAGTAACAGGATAATAAAAATAATAATAATAATAATGTCCTTGGATTGTTATTGTATTCTAAAGAGTTCAGTAATGTGCTTTAGAATATTCGACACTTCTTTGTCTGAGGTGAGTGGATTTGTGCTTACCAGAGGTAACCTCAATCATATGAGGTAAGTTGTAGACTTGTCTGGGTTAGAGATGTTTCTTTGGCTCTTGTCCAGTCGATTTTGCTTTGTTCTTTGCTGTAGGAATCTTTCCTTTGTTGAAACCCTTTGGGATCTTTGTTTCCAGGTGGCTCCTGGCAGCAGTATGTTGTTTTGAATGAAAATCTTGGACTCTCTTGTATCGTTTGTTGAAAGGCAATGGAAAATCCTGGACTCTCTTTTTCTTCTTGGTGATGAGAATCTGGGTTGTCTCAGGTGTTCATATCGATTGAGATGGAATAAGAAAAGAAAACAAGAACATAGTGTGATAACGTTTAAATAAAAAAGCTCTTTTTAATTAGAACTAAGTAAATGTGCTTACATCAAATGCCCTCAATCAGAGTATGAGGTAAGTAATAGACATTGATTAAGTATTTCGATCTCCTGGTCAGTGCTCTGGTTGGCTGCAGTACAAAGATTGCCCAATGCAGTATTTGAATTTAAAATACAGTTCAGCCTGCTTGTGGGACACTAATGGCTGTATGCTTAATGTGGTTCTTTTAAACAGCTTAACCTGCTGGCCGTAATTTGTGGTCAATAAGACCAATACGTTTATAATGCTGTTAGGCTAAAAAGCCTCTGTTGGCAGTTGGTAAGTTCAAATTGTGCGTATAATATGCTCACAGAGGCATATGTATAAGGAAGGGTACAGTCGCTCAACAAGTCCTGTTACCCGTTGTGTTAAATATGATGCCGTGCCGCAATGTAGCAAAAGGATGTCCGCCCACCTTAAGATAATCCTTACGCGTTTCGAAGTGATCAGTCACTTCTTCATCAGAGGAAAAAAGTGGAATGGACAGAAGTCGGCATCATGAGAATATAAAGGTCTGTGGTGGGCGTGTTTGTTCCTAATTGTCCAATTGCGGCTAAGTTGTAGTGACGTCAGTTGTGTTAGCGTATCGGTTGTCATAGTGACCATGCTTTGTTGACTTCTGGGAGTTGGTCGTCAGTGTCTGCTGGGTCCTATAGTTTCTCCTATTCTGAGTATATCGTACTATTTTTACTGGAACGTTTGCTTAAAGTCCTAAATAGTAAAACAATCTTTTCTCTTATTTTTATAGTATTTAAGGCGAACGGAAAGTAATAATGAAAACGTAATATAATGTTTATGGTGTAGTGTTTGGATTTAAACAATTTTATTCTGTATATTTTTCTTGGACGTTTTTTGATTATGAATTTTAGATAAAGGTGGAGGTATGGGAAGTAGTGGAAAGTGTATTAGCCTTGAATTTTTTGATTTACTGGTAATCCAGATGTAAGTTTGATACCTATTAATTATCTGTTTTTATGGCTAAACATAAATTGCTGATTTTTGTGACTGATTTTTAAGAGATTTCTATAAAAATGCTGCCAGATCTATATCTTCATTTAATCCCATAGGGCTCATTGTGCCCATATAGTGAATCCAGAAAGTTTCTCTCTGGCGAAGCTTAAGGAACCTGTCTCCTCCTCTGCGTGGTATCTGAATTTGTTCTAATATTGTGCCTCTGAGTGCTTTTGGATCTTTATTGTGAATTTTTTTGAAGTGTCTCGAGACACTATGGCCCTTGTAGCCTGCCTCTATGTTTTTCAGATGTTCAAGCAGTCTTTTCTTGTATGGGCGTTTGGTACGCCCAATATATTGTAGATTGCAAGTGCACTCCAATAGATATACCACGTAAGTGCTTTTACAGTTAGTGAGGGTATTTATTTCACATTTTTTTGATGGAAAAGTTTTTGATTGAATTATTTTTGTTGCTTTTTTGCTTTCATAAGCATGTTCGCAGCTCTTGCAATTGGCCCTGTTGCACTTAAAAAAACCTTTAGTGTTTGTGGATAACCAATTTGTTTTCTTGGTGGTGTCTTTGAGTCTGCTGGGTGCCAATAGTTGTTTTAGGCATCTGTTCTTTCTAAATGTGATCTTTGGTGCAGAGCCTATGCTGTTTTTCAGGAATTTGTCTTGCTCTAATATTGGCCAATATTTTTTCAGTATTTTTCTAATTTCTGGGGCTGCTTCGTTGAAAGTTGTAACCATACCTATTTTTTTGGTACTTTTGTTTGGTTTCTCTATGTCTTTTTTTGCAGTAAGAAGTTGTGTTCTATCTAGTCTTTGCACTTTCTTAAGGGAGTTGTCGATTAATTTTTTAGGGTAATTTTTCTGTATCAGTTTTTCCCTGAGAAGTTCAGCTTCTTGTTTGAAATCGCTGTCTTTTGTGCAATTTCTTTTTAGGCGCTGAAATTGCCCATAGGGGATGTTGTGGATCCATGGTTTGTAATGTCCACTATCTGCTCTTAGGTACCCATTGCAGTCGGTGCTTTTTCTGTAAAGTTTAGTGTAAATGTTTGTATTTTCATTGAACAATATTAGATCAAGAAACTCTATTGAGTTTTGTTCAATTTTGGAAGTAAATTGTAGGTTAAAAATATTATTGTTAATATGTTGTAAGAAATTTGTGGTGGTGGGGGTATCTCCTTCCCATATTAGTAGGATATCATCGATATATCTACCCCACCAAATAATGTTTTGTTGGAATGGGTTATTTTGGTGGATATAGGTATCTTCCCACATCCCCATATATAGGTTGGCGTAGCTGGGTGCCATGGTTGTACCCATAGCGGTTCCGCTAATTTGCAAGTAATAGGAGTTATTGAATTCGAAATAATTCTTTTCTAAAACGAATCTGATACATTCAGTAATGAAGTTTTGGTGTTCATTCGATAGATCTGTATCGTTTAGAATTTGTGTCATTGCGGAAATCCCCTTTTCATGGGGTATACTAGTGTATAGGGAAGACACATCCAGTGTCATCCATTGGTATGTGTCTTTCCATTTGATTTTTGTAATTTTAGCTATAGTGTCTGTAGAGTCTCTTAGGTAAGATTTAAGATGTGGTACTAGTGGTTTTAGGTAAAAGTCTGCGTATTCGGAAATCCTGGCCGTCAGGGAGTCTATGCCTGAGACTATTGGCCGTCCCGGGGGATTAACCTGATCTTTGTGGATTTTTGGTAAGTGGTAAAAAATAGCTTTATTTGGAAATGCATGTGTTAAGTATTTGTGTTCATTTTTGTTGAGTAAGTTCAAATGATTTGCTGTGTCTATCATCGAATTGTACTGTTTTTGAAAAATGGTAGTAGGATCCCCTGAGAGTTTTTTATATGTCTCGGGGTCATTTAACAGTCTGTTGGCCTCTGTGAGGTAGTCAGTTCTATTTTGTATGACCAGTCCTCCTCCCTTATCTGCTTCCCTCAGAACTATGTCTTTCATCTCTTTGATTGATTCTAAAGCTGTTTTTTCGTGTTTCTTTAGGTTATCTTTTTTGATTGAATAGTTTTCACAAAGTGATTGTAAATCCTTTTGTACTAACTCACTAAAGGTAGGGATGGCATTACCTTTGGATTGTGTTGGAAAGAATATAGAGGAGGGTTTGAGATTGGAGTGTCTTTTAGTTTGAATCTGTGTTTGAGTTTCATTACTATTGTATAATTCCTCCAGTGTATTTAGTACATCCAGATCAGTGTCTGAGATGTTTTTTAGAAAGTCAATGTTATCTTTTGCATTGAGTTTCTCGAAATGTCTACATAATGTGAGTTTTCTTATAAATTTGTTGAAGTCAATGTATAGATTAAATGGATTGGGACCTTTTGTAGGTGCAAAATTTAGCCCTTTAGACAGAATACTCAATTCGTTTTCTGTGAAGGAATGGGACGACAGATTGAATATTTTTAGAAGTGGTTCTCCTGTTTGCCCCTTTTTGGGGTTCTGGGTTCTTCCTGTTCTTCCTCTGTTTCCCACCAGTCTTCCTCCCCGTCTTCCTCTTCTACACCTTTTCTTTTCTTTGGGTTTCCCATTGACCACTGGGGTCTTAGATTTATGTTTTGATCTTCCCTTTGGTACTCTCTGGGTGGTGCTGTCCCTGTAAAATTTGGTGTAGTATCTGGGGGGTGGTTTCCTACCCAATCCCTTTCTAAAAAATGGTGTCCTTTAGTTTGTGTTGTTCCTTTCTTGGTCATAATTTTTCTGTTTTGTTGATTGTGTTTTTGTTCTTGTTTTCTGTTTTGTTTATAATTATAGTTATGTGATCTATTTTGGAAAGTATCATGTTGTTCTTGATGATAATTCTGACATTCACATTTTGTTGCAGTATTTTTATTATATTCGTAATATGAGGGATTATTTCTCATGTTTATATTCCCTGTAAATGGTGTTTGGTTATATCTGGAATCTGTCATGTTATAATGGTTTGTCCCGTTATTTTGCCATGAGACCTTTTTCTGATGGAATTTATTTTTAGGGACTCGTGGATTTTGATAATTGTGTTGCCAATGTGTGTTTTTATTATGTGTGTAGTTCTGATTTGAATTTCTTCTCCATGTGTTTTCTGAGTTGGAGGGTGTGTTTCTTGCATGTTGTTCTCTAGGGTTTTTCTTTGATGTGTTAGTAATAGTGTTTTTGTCGTTGTGCTTGACTCTCAAATGATGATTGTCATTTGTATTTGTTTTGGTAGAATTTGGAAAGGTGAATGTACCCTTTGCAGTAGATTGTTCTGGGGTGTTGGTGTTTTCCCATACCTCCATATCTTTATCTGTTTCTAAGTCAAATTTGTTTTCATCAGTGATCTCTTGCATTTCTAAGTAGTCTCTGAGAAATTTTTTCTTTTTTTTTAGCTTCAATGGTGTTTTCGAATTTTTGTATTCTCTCTTTATTTCTTTCATCTAGTTCTTTGAAAGTTGTGTCTCCCTTATGTGATTCTAAAAGTTTTTTCATATCTTGTATTTCTAATGTCAGTTTGTCCACTTTGTGGTTTCTGTATCTGATAGCTATATTCATTAGAACGTAAGATGCTTCATCAAGAGCAGTGTCCCACTCTGTGAGGTACTCTATATCTTCTGGTTCAAAAACCGCAGATTTATAGAGTTTTAGACCTTTTGGTACTACTTTATATTTTATGTATCTCTCTAAGTTAACACTGTCATGCCAGTGGGTGAGTTGTTTTTTGCTAAGTTTTTCTATTTTGTCAAAGACTTCTCTGGGGTCCATGTTGTGTTCAATCACGTTTTTACTGTCTTCGTCTAGGTTAATTGAAAGTTTTTTGACCTTGGTTTTTGGATCAAAGTAGTTACCAAATTCAAAATTAGTAATCTCCATATTATTGTTAGTAGTAGTACTATTTATACTTTATATATGGTTTAGGTTTGAAAGTGTTGTGTTTGAGCTGCTGGTTGGGGTATAGCACCAATGTAGGTGGTATAAAGTATGTTAGAAAAAAGGAGGGGCACCTGCGCTAAAAACTCTAACACTTGGTGAGTAATGGCTATTTTTGCAACAATAGTAGTAATAGTGATATATGTGCGTGCTGCCTCTGATACAGTGTACCCGTGTCACTGTTAGGAATGTGGATGAAAAAGAGAAAATCAAAAAGGGCGCACAGCTAGGCACTAGAATAAAAATTGACTATTAGTAAAGTAGGTATGTAGTTTTCAGACCTATGTGGTTATAGTAACAGGATAACAGGATAATAAAAATAATAATAATAATAATGTCCTAACAGTGACACGGGTACACTGTATCAGAGGCAGCACGCACATATATCACTATTACTACTATTGTTGCAAAAATAGCCATTACTCACCAAGTGTTAGAGTTTTTAGCGCAGGTGCCCCTCCTTTTTTCTAACATACTTTATACCACCTACATTGGTGCTATACCCCAACCAGCAGCTCAAACACAACACTTTCAAACCTAAACCATATATAAAGTATAAATAGTACTACTACTAACAATAATATGGAGATTACTAATTTTGAATTTGGTAACTACTTTGATCCAAAAACCAAGGTCAAAAAACTTTCAATTAACCTAGACGAAGACAGTAAAAACGTGATTGAACACAACATGGACCCCAGAGAAGTCTTTGACAAAATAGAAAAACTTAGCAAAAAACAACTCACCCACTGGCATGACAGTGTTAACTTAGAGAGATACATAAAATATAAAGTAGTACCAAAAGGTCTAAAACTCTATAAATCTGCGGTTTTTGAACCAGAAGATATAGAGTACCTCACAGAGTGGGACACTGCTCTTGATGAAGCATCTTACGTTCTAATGAATATAGCTATCAGATACAGAAACCACAAAGTGGACAAACTGACATTAGAAATACAAGATATGAAAAAACTTTTAGAATCACATAAGGGAGACACAACTTTCAAAGAACTAGATGAAAGAAATAAAGAGAGAATACAAAAATTCGAAAACACCATTGAAGCTAAAAAAAAGAAAAAATTTCTCAGAGACTACTTAGAAATGCAAGAGATCACTGATGAAAACAAATTTGACTTAGAAACAGATAAAGATATGGAGGTATGGGAAAACACCAACACCCCAGAACAATCTACTGCAAAGGGTACATTCACCTTTCCAAATTCTACCAAAACAAATACAAATGACAATCATCATTTGAGAGTCAAGCACAACGACAAAAACACTATTACTAACACATCAAAGAAAAACCCTAGAGAACAACATGCAAGAAACACACCCTCCAACTCAGAAAACACATGGAGAAGAAATTCAAATCAGAACTACACACATAATAAAAACACACATTGGCAACACAATTATCAAAATCCACGAGTCCCTAAAAATAAATTCCATCAGAAAAAGGTCTCATGGCAAAATAACGGGACAAACCATTATAACATGACAGATTCCAGATATAACCAAACACCATTTACAGGGAATATAAACATGAGAAATAATCCCTCATATTACGAATATAATAAAAATACTGCAACAAAATGTGAATGTCAGAATTATCATCAAGAACAACATGATACTTTCCAAAATAGATCACATAACTATAATTATAAACAAAACAGAAAACAAGAACAAAAACACAATCAACAAAACAGAAAAATTATGACCAAGAAAGGAACAACACAAACTAAAGGACACCATTTTTTAGAAAGGGATTGGGTAGGAAACCACCCCCCAGATACTACACCAAATTTTACAGGGACAGCACCACCCAGAGAGTACCAAAGGGAAGATCAAAACATAAATCTAAGACCCCAGTGGTCAATGGGAAACCCAAAGAAAAGAAAAGGTGTAGAAGAGGAAGACGGGGAGGAAGACTGGTGGGAAACAGAGGAAGAACAGGAAGAACCCAGAACCCCAAAAAGGGGCAAACAGGAGAACCACTTCTAAAAATATTCAATCTGTCGTCCCATTCCTTCACAGAAAACGAATTGAGTATTCTGTCTAAAGGGCTAAATTTTGCACCTACAAAAGGTCCCAATCCATTTAATCTATACATTGACTTCAACAAATTTATAAGAAAACTCACATTATGTAGACATTTCGAGAAACTCAATGCAAAAGATAACATTGACTTTCTAAAAAACATCTCAGACACTGATCTGGATGTACTAAATACACTGGAGGAATTATACAATAGTAATGAAACTCAAACACAGATTCAAACTAAAAGACACTCCAATCTCAAACCCTCCTCTATATTCTTTCCAACACAATCCAAAGGTAATGCCATCCCTACCTTTAGTGAGTTAGTACAAAAGGATTTACAATCACTTTGTGAAAACTATTCAATCAAAAAAGATAACCTAAAGAAACACGAAAAAACAGCTTTAGAATCAATCAAAGAGATGAAAGACATAGTTCTGAGGGAAGCAGATAAGGGAGGAGGACTGGTCATACAAAATAGAACTGACTACCTCACAGAGGCCAACAGACTGTTAAATGACCCCGAGACATATAAAAAACTCTCAGGGGATCCTACTACCATTTTTCAAAAACAGTACAATTCGATGATAGACACAGCAAATCATTTGAACTTACTCAACAAAAATGAACACAAATACTTAACACATGCATTTCCAAATAAAGCTATTTTTTACCACTTACCAAAAATCCACAAAGATCAGGTTAATCCCCCGGGACGGCCAATAGTCTCAGGCATAGACTCCCTGACGGCCAGGATTTCCGAATACGCAGACTTTTACCTAAAACCACTAGTACCACATCTTAAATCTTACCTAAGAGACTCTACAGACACTATAGCTAAAATTACAAAAATCAAATGGAAAGACACATACCAATGGATGACACTGGATGTGTCTTCCCTATACACTAGTATACCCCATGAAAAGGGGATTTCCGCAATGACACAAATTCTAAACGATACAGATCTATCGAATGAACACCAAAACTTCATTACTGAATGTATCAGATTCGTTTTAGAAAAGAATTATTTCGAATTCAATAACTCCTATTACTTGCAAATTAGCGGAACCGCTATGGGTACAACCATGGCACCCAGCTACGCCAACCTATATATGGGGATGTGGGAAGATACCTATATCCACCAAAATAACCCATTCCAACAAAACATTATTTGGTGGGGTAGATATATCGATGATATCCTACTAATATGGGAAGGAGATACCCCCACCACCACAAATTTCTTACAACATATTAACAATAATATTTTTAACCTACAATTTACTTCCAAAATTGAACAAAACTCAATAGAGTTTCTTGATCTAATATTGTTCAATGAAAATACAAACATTTACACTAAACTTTACAGAAAAAGCACCGACTGCAATGGGTACCTAAGAGCAGATAGTGGACATTACAAACCATGGATCCACAACATCCCCTATGGGCAATTTCAGCGCCTAAAAAGAAATTGCACAAAAGACAGCGATTTCAAACAAGAAGCTGAACTTCTCAGGGAAAAACTGATACAGAAAAATTACCCTAAAAAATTAATCGACAACTCCCTTAAGAAAGTGCAAAGACTAGATAGAACACAACTTCTTACTGCAAAAAAAGACATAGAGAAACCAAACAAAAGTACCAAAAAAATAGGTATGGTTACAACTTTCAACGAAGCAGCCCCAGAAATTAGAAAAATACTGAAAAAATATTGGCCAATATTAGAGCAAGACAAATTCCTGAAAAACAGCATAGGCTCTGCACCAAAGATCACATTTAGAAAGAACAGATGCCTAAAACAACTATTGGCACCCAGCAGACTCAAAGACACCACCAAGAAAACATATTGGTTATCCACAAACACTAAAGGTTTTTTTAAGTGCAACAGGGCCAATTGCAAGAGCTGCGAACATGCTTATGAAAGCAAAAAAGCAACAAA
>NC_069508.1:108929602-108932102 GCF_027579735.1 Bombina bombina
AAAATAGACTGCGCCTACTAATAATAATAATTAAAAAGTCCAGCTTATGTTTAGTTAAAGGGATGTGAAATCCAAACATTTTCTTTTGTGATTCAGACAGAACATTTATTTCTGTTATCAAATTTGCTTTGATCCCTTAGTATTCTTTGCTGAGAGATACCTAGGAAGGTGTCTACAGCAATACATAAGGAAATAGTGCTGCCATCTAGTGGTTTTGCAAATGAATAACATTCTTGCAAAACTGCTGCCACATAGTAATACATACATGTACCACCAGCTGCAGAGTTTAAAATGTATGGTAAATGATTCCTTTATGTTTATTTTTGTATGTCAAATTGTTGTTTCTGATAATTGAAACCACAACCCAATGGAGGTCTGAGCTTATAGGGAGAAGAGACCTACTTATATGATCTATATAATCACACACTGTCCTCATCTTAGTTCTCACTGTTTACTTAAATACCATTACTTTGAGAGAACAATTGAAAATGTTGGTACCCCTCAGTCACCCCCCACTTTCTTCTAAACCTTCTTGTTTACATAAGTTTTCTATAGCGATTTATTAAGTATTGAAATATTCAGTATAGTTGGGGATACCACATGCAAAAGCTGCCATTTCAAATCACAAAATAAAAGGGAGCTAATTGTAAATAACTTAATGCACTCCATTAGGTAAAATAGATCATTTGGAACATATTAGGATAGAAGAAAATTACAATATACTTTAAATGTTCAAAATGGTGAAGCTCTGAATCTTTATACTGGCAGAGCCGGATTTACAGCTCAGGTGCACCAAAATCTGACTCACCCCCGCATCCCCATTCACCGCTGTGCAGTGAAATAACAGCACTGTGAATGTGTGACAGCTGTCTTTGTTAAGGCCACCACAAGCATATTGCGCATGTGCGTGGGAAGCCGGATGCTGCTTGTGCGTAATACTCTTGCAGACCTTAACAAATCTCAGTTAAAGGGACAGTATACACTCATTTTCATATAACTGCACATGTAATAGACACTACTATAAATAATAAGATGCACAGATACTGATATAAAAATCCAGTATAAAACTGTTTAAAAACTTACTTAGAAGCTCTCAGTTTAGCTCTGTTGAAAAAGTGGCTGGAAAGCCCACTGCAAGTGGCAAATAAGACACTCCCCCCCTTCCCCTTCTTTTGCATATGAAAAGACCCTTTACACAAACAGGAGCAAGCTGGAGAAGTTAGCTGACGGTATTCACATACAACTTTGGGGCTTGGTTAGGAGTCTGAAAATCAGAGCAATGTTACTTAAAAATAAGCAAAACTATACATTTAAAAAAAAAAAAAAAAAACTTTATGGGCTTTATAAATAGATCATCTACAAAACATTTATGCAAATAAAAAATGAGTGTATAATGTCCCTTTAAGGTAGCCGACTGACTGCTATTTATAATAGGCAGAGACAGGCACAGCCTACTCTGCCTTATTATAAATCCGGCTCTGCATACTGGCACTGCCATTTTGGAACACAGGTATTCTCGCAAAAGTTTTGTGCTTTTACAGATGAATGAGGTAGATATTAGATTCTAAAATGAGTTTTATTGAATCAAGGCTATTGTCTCCACTAGAGTCTCACATTTTACAACCTACTGACAATCTATGCACTTGATAATTATGCACGTGAAACTAAATGACCTCAATGACAGCAGTCTTGCACTGTGCTAATGCCAAACACCAGCCACTTTCCAGTCCAAGCTTCTTTTAACATCATATGGAGTCTGTTCGTATCTGCTTTATACATATTTTATGCTTCCCAATTGCTACTCATAGTGCCATCACTTAGGTAAGTTGGAAACTTTTGCATTTGATATTGTAGGGAGCACTAAGCAATAAAAGCCGACAGAAAATCTGTCACAGGCAGGGTTTCTGAAATGTCAGCACTGTTATTGGGCTAGTCTCAGAACAAACTGAAATTACTATGACAAATAAATTGAATTACATTCCAACCTACAATTGCACCAATTTAGTTGACAAATTGCATATAACTGAGACAAATGTTTGTCAGCTAGCAAATTTGCTGTTAGGAGCTATGAAATGTATTGAACGTGCCCAATGAAATGTCTCAAGAGCAGGTAGACTCCAATCTCCTTAGTCCTCAAGAGAGAGCAAAGTGAATGGAAAGATTTATAAGGACAGAAATGCAGCAACCAAGTTAACTGAAACATGATTGTGTTCCTTTAAATGATACATATTACCAGAAATGCAAACGTGTAATATTTTAGAATTTTCTTACAAGGGTCAGTTTGCTCCTAAGCATAGTCTCACACCTGAAGCACTATGCTGATTACATTGATTTACCATTTTAAGTGATGCACAGTTTATGTTGTCACTGGTATTATGTTCAAGATATTTGTTTTGTTTTTCCCTTCCCATGCAATTTTGACTGCATTTGACCGTGAAAAGATTTCAAGGTTGCTTAAAAATGTGCATGAGCAAACCATGAATATATTAAATAAATGCCT